>NC_044931.1:1861891-1862025 GCF_003576645.1 Ipomoea triloba | reverse complement strand
ACCAACCTTATGACTTCTTTCTCACACTCCCTTTTCAGGGAGGCACGGTTGACCGAGTGCAAACTCCATTTTTAGGACTCCCGCCTAACCAAAACACCAACCTTATGACTTCTTTCTCGCACTCCCTTTTCAGG
>NC_044931.1:1860044-1860891 GCF_003576645.1 Ipomoea triloba | reverse complement strand
TTTTGGTTTAGTTTTTCAATTATGTTTGTGTCTACATTATTTTCTAGTTCTTCATTAAGTAAGTTCATTAAGTGTTCACTATGTTTAATCTTTTGTTTGATTTGTTCTTCTGTTAAATCCATTAGTTTTCTTCTTCTAGATCCTTTTGATCAGAAGCTTCATAGTTTCCAAATCTTAGGCATAGAGGTCCATTTTTTCCTTCTGAGTAAGATGTTATTTCAGTAGGTTTTAAAGTTTCAGGTTTAGTCACAAAAGTTTCAATCTTCCATTCTTCTCCAGCTAAAAGAGAAGATGAGATTGGTTTTGGTCCAAAGAATTTTATCCCTTTGGACTCAATAGTTTTGACAATACTGTCAATTTTGATTTTGTATTTAGGACAGACTTGAGTAGATAATTTTCCAATGAAAATTATATCTACTGACAAGTTTGCTCCTTGGAAGTTTCCGAATCCTTTAGTTTGGATTTGGAAAAGGAATTTGTGAATGTCTTTTAAAGCTATAGTGTAATCAGGAAGTAAATAATGTACTCCTACATTATTGTTCATGTCTACCTCAATTGCTCCAATCATTTGAGCTTGAGTTGAATCTTGGATTCTAGTATCTAAAGCAGTTATGAGTACTTTAGCTCCGTACTCTTTTCTGATCNCAGTCATTAAGCTAAAAGTTTCTGCTCTTCCGTCTGGAATTTGTGCTACCAGGGTTTAAGTTCTAGTTCGTGTTTTTCAAAAAGTTGACCAGTAGACTCTGTAATTGAAAGTACCCAGGTGGGGAAAAGAGAAACCTGAGTTTGAATACTTAGATGTTGTTAAGGTTGTAGACGGAGGGTCATGGGATCCTTTGGTTAGTAG
>NC_044931.1:1858375-1859044 GCF_003576645.1 Ipomoea triloba | reverse complement strand
ATTTTTATGTATCTAATTGCAATTTTAATTGGTTTGAATGCCTAATTGATTTTTCAGATAAAGTTCGATGGTCTATTTGACACATTTTATGCAAAAAGAATGATATTTACATTTACCCGGTATTTCAGGTCACTAACAGGNTTACGCTTTGATGGACTAAATTGACATGTTTATGTACCTAATTGCAACATTAAAAATTTTGAGGGGCTAACTGATGTTTCAGATAAGTTTGATGGCCTATTTGACACATTTTATGCTAAAAAATTGACATTTACATTTACCTGTTATTACAGGTTACTAACAGGTAATTATGCATTGATGAACTAAATTGACATGTTTGTGTACCAAATTGCAACGTTAAATAGTTTGAGAGCCTAATTGATGCCTAATTGACACATTTTATGCAAAAAAAGTGACATTTAAATTTACCTGCTATTAAAGGTGACTAACAGGTAATTATGCTTTATAAACTAAATTGACATTTTTATGTATCTAATTGCAATTATAATTGGTTTGAATGCCTAATTGAGTTTTCAGATAAAGTTCGATGTCTATTAGACACATTTTATGCAAAAAAAATGATATTTACATTTACCAACTATTTCAGGTCACTAACAAGTAATTACGGTTGATGAACTAAATTGACATGTTTATGCACCTAATTGCAAC
>NC_044931.1:1856242-1857375 GCF_003576645.1 Ipomoea triloba | reverse complement strand
CTTGCTTGAGATGTGTCTCACTAAAACATTAGGTTCCCTATGCGTGGAGTTCAGACTTACATTTCCTTATTTTTCATGCACTTTACCGCTTCTTTTAGAAAATGGAAAGAACCAAAGAGCAAGCCTTGAAATGGAATTATGAGGAAGCGTACACAAGCCAAACAATGGCAAGAGCAAAACCACCACCTCCACCACCACAAGTTGAACCTAATGCAAGAGGAAGAAGGGTCCTTCGAGGCTTAACTCATGAACAATTGGCGCTTGTGGACGCGTATAAGTTAGAGAATTTAATTGGAATAAAATACTTTGATCCGAGTGTGCTAAGGGAATTTGGGTTTGAAGACATGGTAAATCGGTTGCTAAGACAACCGCAATGGAGCAAAGTATTCGAATAGAGAGGACCGACATATACTCCGGTTACCTATGAGTTTCTTGCTTGAGATGTGTCCCACTAAAACATTAGGTTCCCTATGCGTGGAGTTCAGACTTACATTTCCTTATTTTTCATGCACTTTACCGCTTCTTTTAGGAAATGGAAAGAAACAAAGAGCAAGCCTTGAAAAGGAATTATGAGGAAGCATGCACAAGCCAAACAATGGCAAGAGCAAAACCACCACCTCCACCACCAGAAATTGAACCTAATGCAAGAGGAAGAAGGGTCCTCCGAGGCTTAACTCATGAACAATTGGCGCTTGTGGACGCGTATAAGTTAGAGAATTTAATTGGAATAAAATACTTTGATCCGAGTGTGCTAAGGGAATTTGGGTTTGAAGACATGGTAAATCGGTTGCTAAGACAACCGCAATGGAGCAAAGTATTCGAATGGAAAGGACCGACATATACTCCGGTTACCTATGAGTTTCTTGCTTGAGATGTGTCCCACTAAAACATTAGGTTCCCTATGCGTGGAGTTCAGACTTACATTTCCGTATTTTTCATGCACTTTACCGCTTCTTTTAGAAAATGGAAAGAACCAAAGAGCAAGCCTTGAAATGGAATTATGAGGAAGCGTACACAAGCCAAACAATGGCAAGAACAAAACCACCACCTCCACCACCACAAGTTGAACCTAATGCAAAAGGAAGAAGGGTCCTTCGAGGCTTAACTCATGAACAATTGGCGCTTGTGGATAT
>NC_044931.1:1855047-1855242 GCF_003576645.1 Ipomoea triloba | reverse complement strand
ATACTGCTACAGTGTGTTCTAGGCAATGCAACTAGGTATCTATCAAGGGAGCCCACGGCACCATCACCGAGTGGCGTCACACTTCGGACTCCCAGTTTCTCAGTCGGTTGGCATTTTAAAAGAACATATAGTCTACCACTTCTCCCCGGCCTCGTAATCCCGGACCAAGGGTGGGGATGTGGCCGATTAGGACTC
>NC_044931.1:1854585-1854783 GCF_003576645.1 Ipomoea triloba | reverse complement strand
CGAGTGTCGTGTTCTTAGAGATGGAAAAGTGGAACTGAATCAAGCGTGTGACATTTATGATGTTAAGAGACAAGAGTTACAAGATTCACTCAAAGCAAAATAAATCATGATGAAGAGGTTTGACAAAAGTAAAACAAAAGTAATCAATTAAAGAAAGAAAGGAGATGGATGTCCTATCTAGGTCTCATGTTTAATACT
>NC_044931.1:1853233-1853585 GCF_003576645.1 Ipomoea triloba | reverse complement strand
ACCGGAGTATATGTCGGTTCTCTCCATTCGAATAGTTTGCTCCATTGCGGTTGTCTTAGCAACCGATTTACCATGTCTTCAAACCCAAATCCCCTTAGCATACTCGGATCAAAGTATTTACCTTCAATTAAATTCTCTGACTTATACATATCCACAAGCGACAATTGTTCATGAGTTAAGCCTCGGAGGACCCTTGTTCCTCTTGCATTAGGTTCAACTTGTGGTCGTGGAGGTGGTGGTTCTGCTCTTGCCATTGTTCGGCTTGTGCTTGCTTCCTCTAAATTCATTTTCAAGGCTTGTTCTTTGGTTCTTCCCATTTCATATAAAAAGCGGTAAAGTGCATGAAAAATAA
>NC_044931.1:1852743-1852944 GCF_003576645.1 Ipomoea triloba | reverse complement strand
AAGCAAGAAACTCATAGGTAACCGGAGTATATGTCGGTCTTCTTCATTCGAATAGTTTGCTCCATTGCGGTTGTCTTAGCAACCGATTTACCATGTCTTCAAATCCAAATCCCTTAGCACACTCGGATCAAAGTATTTCTCTCCAATTAAATTCTCTGACTTATACACATCCACAAGCGACAATTGTTCATGAGTTAAGCC
>NC_044931.1:1849294-1851743 GCF_003576645.1 Ipomoea triloba | reverse complement strand
ATAAAGTTCGATGGCTTATTTGACACATTTTATGCTAAAAAATTGATATTTACATTTACCTGTTGTTACAGGTCACTAACAAGTAATTATGTCTTGATAAACTAAATTAGCATGTTTATGTGCCAAATTGCAACGTCAAATAGTTTGGGAGCCTAATTGATGCCTATTTGACACATTTTATGCAAAAAAAAAATGACATTTAAATTTACCTGGTATTGCAGGTCACTAACAGGATATTATGCCTTATAAACTAAATTGACATGTTTATGAACCTTATTGCAATTTTAAAAGGTTTGAGTGCCTAATTCATTTTTCAGATAAAGATCGATGGCCTATTTGACACATTTTATGCTAAAAAAGTGACATTTACATTTACCTGTTATTACAGGTTACTAACAGGTAATTATGCCTTGATGAACTAAATTAGCATGTTTATGTACCAAATTGCAACGTTAAATAGTTTGAGAGCCTAATTGATGCCTATTTAACACAGTTTATGCAAAAAAAGTGACATTTAAATTTACCTGGTACTGCAGGTCACTAACAGGTAATTATGTCTAATAAACTAAATTGACATGTTTATGTACCTAATTGCAATTTTAAAAGGTTTGAGTGCCTAATTGATTTTTCAGATAAAGTTCGATGGCTTATTTGACACATTTTATGCTAAAAAATTGATATTTACATTTACCTGTTATTACAGGTTACTAACAGGTAATTATGCCTTGATGAACTAAATTAGCATGTTTATGTACCAAATTGCAACGTTAAATAGTTTGGGAGCCTAATTGATGCCTATTTGACACATTTTATTCAAAAAAAGTGACATTTAAATTTACCTGGTATTACAGGTCAATAACAGGTAATTATGGCTTATAAACTAAATTGACATTTTTATGTAACTAATTGCAATTTTAAAAGGTTTGAGTGCCTAATTGATTTTTCAGATAAAGTTCGTTGGCCTATTTGACACATTTTATGCTAAAAAAGTGACATTTACATTTTACTTGTTATTACAGGTTACTAACAGTTAATTATGTCGTGATGAACTAAATTGGCATGTTTATGTACCAAATTGCAACTTTAAATAGCTTGAGAGCCTAATTGATGCCTATTTGACACATTTTATGCTAAAAAATTGATATTTACATTTACCTGTTGTTACAGGTCACTAACAGGTAATTATGCCTTGATGAACTAAATTAGCATGTTTATGTTTCAAATTGCAACTTTAAATAGCTTGAGAGCCTAATTGATGCCTATTTGACACATTTTATGCCAAAAAAGTGACATTTAAATTTACCTGGTATTGCAGGTCACTAACAGGTAATTATGTCTAATAAACTAAATTGACATGTTTATGTACCTAATTGCAATCTTAAAAGGTTTGAGTGCCTAATTGATTTTTCAGATAAAGTTCGATGGCTTATTTGACACATTTTATGCTAAAAAATTGATATTTACATTTACCTGTTGTTACAGGTCACTAACAGGTAATTATGCCTTGATGAACTAAATTAGCATGTTTATGTACCAAATTGCAACTTTAAATAGCTTGAGAGTCTAATTGATGCCTAGTTGACACATTTTATGCAAAAAAAGTGACATTTAAATTTACCTGGTATTGTAGGTCACTAACAGGTAATTATGTCTAATAAACTAAATTGACATGTTTATGTATCTAATTGCAATTTTAAAAGGTTTGAGTGCCTAATTGATTTTTCAGATAAAGTTCGATGGCTTATTTGACACATTTTATGCTAAAAAATTGATACTTACATTTACCTGTTATTACAGTTATGCTAAAAAATTGATACTTACATTTACCTGTTATTACAGGTCACTAATAGATAATTATGTTACATTTACCTGTTATTACAGGTCACTAATAGATAATTATGTCTTGAAGAACTAAATTGGCATGTTATTGCACCAAATTGCAACGTTAAAAAGTTTGAGAGCCTAATTGATGCCTATTTGACACATTTTATGAAAAAAAAAATGACATTTAAATTTACCTGGTATTACAAGTCACTAACAGGATATTATGCCTAATAAACTAAATTGACATGTTTATGTACCTAATTGCAATTTTAAAAGGTTTGAGTGCCTAATTGATTTTTCAGATAAAGTTCGATGGCCTATTTGACACATTTTATGCTAAAAAAGGGACATTATATTTACCTGTTATTACAGGTCACTAATAGATAATTATGCCTTGATGAAATAAATTGGCATGTTATTGCACCAAATTGCAACGTTAAATAGTTTGAGAGCCTAATTGATGCCTATTTGACACATTTTATGCAAAAAAAAAATTGACATTTAAATTTACCTGGTATTACAGGTCACTAACAGGATATTATGCCTTATAAACTAAATTGACATGTTTATGTACCTAATTGCAATTTTAAAAGGTTTGAGTGCCTAATTGATTTTTCAGATAAAG
>NC_044931.1:1843604-1849202 GCF_003576645.1 Ipomoea triloba | reverse complement strand
AATTGCAATTTTAAAAGGTTTGAGTGCCTAATTGATTTTTCAGATAAAGATCGATGACCTATTTGACACATTTTATGCTAAAAAAGTGACATTTACATTACCTATTATTACAGGTTACTAACAGGTAATTATGTCGTGGTGAACTAAATTGGCATGTTTATGTAGCAAATTGCAACTTTAAATAACTTGAGAGTCTAATTTATGCCTATTTGAGACATTTTATGCAAAAAAAGTGACATTTAAATTTACCTGGTATTACAGGTCACTAACAGGTAATTATGCCTTATAAACTAAATTGATATGTTTATGTACCTAATTGCAATTTTAAAAGGTTTGAGTGCCTAATTGATTTTTCAGATAAAGATCGATGACCTATTTGACACATTTTATGCTAAAAAAGTGATATTTACATTTACCTGTTATTACAGGTCACTAACAGGTAATTATGCCTCCATGAAGTAAATTGGCATGTTTATGTACCAAATTGCAACGTTAAATAGTTTGAGAGCCTAATTGATGCCTATTTGACACATTTTATGCAAAAAAGTGACATTTAAATTTACCTGGTACTGCAGGTCACTAACAGATAATTATGTCTAATAAACTAAATTGACATGTTTATGTATCTAATTGCAATTTTAAAAGGTTTGAGTGCCTAATTTATTTTTCAGATAAAGTTCGATGGCCTATTTGACACATTTTATGCTAAAAAATTGATATTTACATTTATCTGTTGTTACAGGTCATTAACAGGTAATTATGTCTTGATAAACTAAATTAGCATGTTTATGTGCCAAATTGCAACGTCAAATAGTTTGAGAGCCTAAATGATGCCTATTTGACACATTTTATGCAAAAAAGTGACATTTAAATTTACCTGGTACTGCAGGTCACTAACAGATAATTATGTCTAATAAACTAAATTGACATGTTTATGTGTCTAATTGCAATTTTAAAAGGTTTGAGTGCCTAATTGATTTTTCAGATAAAGTTCGATGGCCTATTTGACACATTTTATGCTAAAAAAGTGACATTTACATTGACCTGTTATTACAGGTCACTAACAGGTAATTATGCATTGACGAACTAAATTGACATGTTTATTTACCAAATTGCAACGTTAAATAGTTTGAGAGCCTAATTGATGCCTATTTGACACATTTTATGCAAAAAAAAGTGACATTTAAATTTACCTGGTACTGCAGGTCACTAACAGATAATTATGTCTAATAAACTAAATTGACATGTTTATGTGTCTAATTGCAATTTTAAAAGGTTTGAGTGCCTAATTGATTTTTCAGATAAAGTTCGATGGCCTATTTGACACATTTTATGCTAAAAAAGTGACATTTACATTGACCTGTTATTACAGGTCACTAACAGGTAATTATGTTTTGAAGAACTAAATTGGCATGTTCATGTACCAAATTGCAACGTTAAATAGTTTGAGAGCGTAATTGATGCCTATTTGACACATTTTATGCAAAAAAAAGTGACATTTAAATTTACCTGGTATTGCAGGTCACTAACAGGTAATTATGTCTAATAAACTAAATTGACATGTTTATGAACTAATTGCAATTTTAAAAGATTTGAGTGCCTAATTGATTTTTTAGATAAAGTTCGATGGCCTATTTGACACATTTTATGCTAAAAAAGTGACATTTACATTGACCTGTTATTACAGGTCACTAACAGGTAATTATGTCGTGATGAACTAAATTGGCATGTTTATGTACCAAATTGCAACTTAAAATAGCTTGAGAGCCTAATTGATGCCCATTTGATACATTTTACGCAAAAAAAAAGTGACATTTAAATTTACCTGGAATTGCAGGTCAGTAACAGGTAATTATGTCTAATAAACTAAATTGACATGTTTATTTACCTAATTGCAATCTTAAAATGTTTGAGTGCCTAATTGATTTTTCAGATAAAGTTCGATGGCTTATTTGACACATTTTATGCTAAAAAATTGATACTTACATTTATGCCTTGATGAACTAAATTAGCATGTTTATGTACCAAATTGCAACGTCAAATAGTTTGAGAGCCTAAATGATGCCTATTTGACACATTTTATGCCAAAAAAGTGATATTTAAATTTACCTGGTATTGCAGGTCACTAACAGGTAATTATGTCTAATAAACTAAATTGACATGTTTATGTATCTAATTGCAATCTTAAAATGTTTGAGTGCCTAATTGATTTTTCAGATAAAGTTCGATGGCTTATTTGACACATTTTATGCTAAAAAATTGATACTTACATTACCTGTTATTACAGGTCACTAATAGATAATTATGCCTTGAAGAACTAAATTGGCATGTTATTGCACCAAATTGCAACGTTAAATAGTTTGAGAGCCTAATTGATGCCTATTTGACACATTTTATGCAAAAAAAGTGACATTTAAATTTACCTGGTATTGCAGGTCACTAACAGGTAATTATGTCTAATAAACTAAATTGACATGTTTATGTACCTAATTGCAATCTTAAAAGGTTTGAGTGCCTAATTGATTTTTCAGATAAAGTTCGATGGCTTATTTGACACATTTTATGCTAAAAAATTGATATTTACATTTACCTGTTGTTACAGGTCACTAACAAGTAATTATGTCTTGAAGAACTAAATTGCAACTTTAAATAGCTTGAGAGTCTAATTGATGCCTATTTGACACATTTTATGCAAAAAAAGTGACATTTAAATTTACCCGGTATTACGGGTTACTAACATGTAATTATGCCTTATAAACTAAATTGGCATGTTTATGTACCTATTTGCAATTTTAAAAGGTTTGAGTGCCTAATTAATTTTTAGATAAAGTTTGATGGCCTATTTGACACATTTAATACTAAAAAAAAAGTGACATTGATATTACCTGTTATTATAGGGCACTAACAGGTAATTATGTTTTGATAAACTAAATTGACATGTTTGTGTACCAAATTGCAACGTTAAATAGTTTGGGAGCCTAATTGATGCCTATTTGACACATTTTATGCAAAAAAAGTGACATTTAAATTTTACCTGGTATTACAGGTCATTAACAGGTAATTATGCATTGATAAACAAGATTGACATGTTTATTTACCAAATTGCAACGTTAAATAGTTTGAGAGCCTAATTGATGCATATTTGACACATTTTATTTAAAAAAAGTGACATTTAAATTTATCTAGTATTACAGGTTACTAACAGGTAATTATGTATTTATAAACTAAAAGGTAATTTTGCCTTATAAACTAAATTGACATGTTTATGTACCAAATTGCAATTTTAAAAGGTTTGAGTGACTAATTGATTTTTCAGATAAAGTTCGATGGCCTATTTGACACATTTTATGCTAAAAAAGTGACATTTACATTTACCTGTTATTACAGGTCACTAACAAGTAATTATGTCGTGATGAACTAAATTGGCATGTTTATGTACCAAATTGCAACTTTAAATAGCTTGAGAGTCTAATTGATGCCTATTTGACACATTTTATGCAAAAAAAAGTGACATTTAAATTTACCTGGTATTGCAGGTCACTAACAGGTAATTATGTCTAATAAACTAAATTGACATGTTTATGTACCTAATTGCAATTTTAAAAGGTTTGAGTGCCTAATTGATTTTTCAGATAAAGTTCGATGGCCTATTTGACACATTTTATGCTAA
The DNA here is from genome assembly GCF_003576645.1 of Ipomoea triloba. Lineage (NCBI taxonomy): Eukaryota > Viridiplantae > Streptophyta > Magnoliopsida > Solanales > Convolvulaceae > Ipomoea > Ipomoea triloba. The sequence continues at coordinate 1,845,532 of NC_044931.1, read as the reverse complement.
AAAAGTGACATTTACATTTACCTGTTATTACAGGTCACTAACAAGTAATTATGTCATGATGAACTAAATTGGCATGTTTATGTACCAAATTGAAACTTTAAATAGCTTGAGAGTCTAATTGATGCCTATTTGACACATTTTATGCAAAAAAAAGTGACATTTAAATTTACCTGGAATTGCAGGTCACTAACAGGTAATTATGTCTAATAAACTAAATTGACATGTTTATGTACCTAATTGCAATCTTAAAATGTTTGAGTGCCTAATTGATTTTTCAGATAAAGTTCGATGGCTTATTTTACACATTTTATGCTAAAAAATTGATACTTACATTTACCTGTTATTACAGGGCACTAACAGGTAATTATGCCTTGATTAACTAAATTAGCATGTTTATGTACCAAATTGCAACGTCAAATAGTTTGAGAGCCTAAATGATGTCTATTTGACACATTTTATGCAAAAAAAGTGACATTTAAATTTACCTGTTTTTGCAGGTCACTAACAGGTAATTATGTCTAATAAACTAATTTGACATGTTTATGTATCTAATTGCAATTTTAAAAGGTTTGAGTGCCTAATTGATTTTTCAGATAAAGTTCGATGGCCTATTTGACACATTTTATGCTAAAAAAGTGACATTTACATTTACCTGTTATTACAGGTCACTAACAGGTAATTATGTCTAATAAACTAAATTGACATGTTTATGTACCTAATTGCAATCTTAAAATAGCTTGAGAGTCTAATTGATGCCTATTTGACACATTTTATGCAAAAAAAAGTGACATTTAAATTTACCTGGTATTGCAGGTCACTAACAGGTAATTATGTCTAATAAACTAAATTGACTTGTTAATGTAGCTAATTGCAATTTTAAAAGGTTTGAGTGCCTAATTGATTTTTCAGATAAAGTTCGATGGCCTATTTGACACATTTTATGCTAGAAAAGTGACATTTACATTGACCTGTTATTACAGGTCACTAACAGGTAATTATGTTTTGATGAACTAAATTGGCATGTTTATGTACCAAATTGCAACGTTAAATAGTTTGAGAGCCTAATTGATGCCTATTTGACACATTTTACGCAAAAAAAAGTGAAATTTAAATTTACCTGGTATTACAGGTCACTAACAGGTAATATGCCTTATAAACTAAATTGATATGTTCATGTACCTAATTGCAATTTTAAAAGGTTTGAGTGCCTAATTGATTTTTCAGATAAAGTTCGATGGGCTATTTGACACATTTTATGCTAAAAAAGTGACATTTACATTTACTTGTTATTACAGGTCACTAACAGGTAATTATGCCTTGATGAACTAAATTAGCATGTTTATGTACGAAATTGCAACGTCAAATAGTTTGAGAACCTAATTGATGCCTATTTGACACATTTTATGCAAAAAAAGTGACATTTAAATTTACCTGGTATTGCAGGTCACTAACAGGTAATTATGTCTAATAAACTAAATTGACATGTTTATGTACCTAATTGCAATTTTAAAAGGTTTGAGTGCCTAATTGATTTTTCAGATAAAGTTCGATGGCCTATTTGACACATTTTATGCTAAAAAAGTGACATTTACATTTACCTGTTATTACAGGTCACTAACAGGTAATTATGCCTTGATGAACTAAATTGGCATGTTTATGTACCAAATTGCAACGTTAAATAGTTTGAGAGCCTAATTGATGCCTATTTGACACATTTTATGCAAAAAAAGTGACATTTAAATTTTACCTGGTATTACAGGTCATTAACAGGTAATTATGCATTGATAAACTAGATTGACATGTTTATTTACCAAATTGCAACGTTAAATAGTTTGAGAGCCTAATTGATGCCTATTTGACACATTTTATTCAAAAAAAGTGACATTTAAATTTATCTGGTATTACAGGTTACTAACAGGTAATTATGT
>NC_044931.1:1835040-1843194 GCF_003576645.1 Ipomoea triloba | reverse complement strand
TATTTGACACATTTTATGCTAAAAAATTGATATTTACATTTACTTGTTGTTACAGGTCACTAACAGGTAATTATGTCTTGATGAACTAAATTCGCATGTTTATGTACCAAATTGCAACGTCAAATAGTTTGAGAGCCTAAATGATGCCTATTTGACACATTTTATGCAAAAAAAAAAAGTTACATTTAAATTTACCTGGTATTGCAGGTCACTAACAGGTAATTATGTCTAATAAACTAAATTGACATGTTTATGTACCTAATTGCAATTTTAAAAGGTTTGAGTGCCTAATTGATTTTTCAGATAAAGTTCGATGGCCTATTTGACACATTTTATGCTAAAAAAGTGACATTTACATTTACCTGTTATTACAGGTCACTAACAGGTAATTATGCCTTGATGAACTAAATTGGCATGTTTATGTACCAAATTGCAACGTTAAATAGTTTGAGAGCCTAATTGATGCCTATTTGACACATTTTATGAAAAAAAAGTGACATTTAAATTTACCTGGTATTACAGGTCACTAACAGGTAATTATGCCTTATAAACTAAATTGACATGTTTATGTACCTAATTGCAATTTTAAAAGGTTTGAGTGCCTAATTGATTTTTCAGATAAAGTTCGATGGCCTATTTGACACATTTTATGCTAAAAAAGTGACATTTACATTTACCTGTTATTACAGGTCACTAACAGGTAATTATGCCTTGATGAACTAAATTGGCATGTTTATGTACCAAATTGCAACGTTAAATAGTTTGAGAGCCTAATTGATGCCTATTTGACACATTTTATGAAAAAAAAGTGACATTTAAATTTACCTGGTATTACAGGTCACTAACAGGTAATTATGCCTTATAAACTAAATTGACATGTTTATGTATCTAATTGCAACTTTAAAAAGTTTGAGGGCCTAATTAATTTTTTAGGTAAAGTTCGATGGCCTTTTTGACACATTTTATGAAAAAAAAAAAAAAAAAAAGTGACATTTACATTTACCAAGTATTTCAGGTCACTAACAAGTAATTACGGTTGATGAACTAAATTGACATGTTTATGCACCTAGTTGCAACATTAAAAATTTTGAGGGCCTAATTGATTTTTCAGGTAAAGTTCGATGGCCTATTTGACACATTTTATGCTAAAAAAGTGACATTTACATTTACCTGTTATTACAGGTCACTAACAGGTAATTATGCATTGATGAACTAAATTGACATGTTTATGTACCAAATTGCAACGTTAAATAGTTTGAGAGCCTAATTGATGCCTATTTGACACATTTTATGAAAAAAAAGTGACATTTAAATTTACCTGGTATTACAGGTCACTAACAGGTAATTATGCCTTATAAACTAAATTGACATGTTTATGTACCTAATTGCAATTTTAAAAGGTTTGAGTGCCTAATTGATTTTTCAGATAAAGTTCGACGGCCTATTTGACACATTTTATGCTAAAAAAGTGACATTTACATTTACCTGTTATTACAGGTCACTAACAGGTAATTATGCCTTGATGAACTAAATTGGCATGTTTATGTACCAAATTGCAACGTTAAATAGTTTGAGAGCCTAATTGATGCCTATTTGACACATTTTATGAAAAAAAAGTGACATTTAAATTTACCTGGTATTACAGGTCACTAACAGGTAATTATGCCTTATAAACTAAATTGACATGTTTATGTACCTAATTGCAATTTTAAAAGGTTTGAGTGCCTAATTGATTTTTCAGATAAAGTTCGACGGCCTATTTGACACATTTTATGCTAAAAAAGTGACATTTACATTTACCTGTTATTACAGGTCACTAACAGGTAATTATGCCTTGATGAACTAAATTGGCATGTTTATGTACCAAATTGCAACGTTAAATAGTTTGAGAGCCTAATTGATGCCTATTTGACACATTTTATGAAAAAAAAGTGACATTTAAATTTACCTGGTATTACAGGTCACTAACAGGTAATTATGCCTTATAAACTAAATTGACATGTTTATGTACCTAATTGCAATTTTAAAAGGTTTGAGTGCCTAATTGATTTTTCAGATAAAGTTCGATGGCCTATTTGACACATTTTATGCTAAAAAAGTGACATTTACATTTACCTGTTATTACAGGTCACTAACAGGTAATTATGCCTTGATGAACTAAATTGGCATGTTTATGTACCAAATTGCAACGTTAAATAGTTTGAGAGCCTAATTGATGCCTATTTGACACATTTTATGAAAAAAAAGTGACATTTAAATTTACCTGGTATTACAGGTCACTAACAGGTAATTATGCCTTATAAACTAAATTGACATGTTTATGTACCTAATTGCAATTTTAAAAGGTTTGAGTGCCTAATTGATTTTTCAGATAAAGTTCGACGGCCTATTTGACACATTTTATGCTAAAAAAGTGACATTTACATTTACCTGTTATTACAGGTCACTAACAGGTAATTATGCCTTGATGAACTAAATTGGCATGTTTATGTACCAAATTGCAACGTTAAATAGTTTGAGAGCCTAATTGATGCCTATTTGACACATTTTATGAAAAAAAAGTGACATTTAAATTTACCTGGTATTACAGGTCACTAACAGGTAATTATGCCTTATAAACTAAATTGACATGTTTATGTACCTAATTGCAATTTTAAAAGGTTTGAGTGCCTAATTGATTTTTCAGATAAAGTTCGACGGCCTATTTGACACATTTTATGCTAAAAAAGTGACATTTACATTTACCTGTTATTACAGGTCACTAACAGGTAATTATGCCTTGATGAACTAAATTGGCATGTTTATGTACCAAATTGCAACGTTAAATAGTTTGAGAGCCTAATTGATGCCTATTTGACACATTTTATGAAAAAAAAGTGACATTTAAATTTACCTGGTATTACAGGTCACTAACAGGTAATTATGCCTTATAAACTAAATTGACATGTTTATGTACCTAATTGCAATTTTAAAAGGTTTGAGTGCCTAATTGATTTTTCAGATAAAGTTCGACGGCCTATTTGACACATTTTATGCTAAAAAAGTGACATTTACATTTACCTGTTATTACAGGTCACTAACAGGTAATTATGCCTTGATGAACTAAATTGGCATGTTTATGTACCAAATTGCAACGTTAAATAGTTTGAGAGCCTAATTGATGCCTATTTGACACATTTTATGAAAAAAAAGTGACATTTAAATTTACCTGGTATTACAGGTCACTAACAGGTAATTATGCCTTATAAACTAAATTGACATGTTTATGTACCTAATTGCAATTTTAAAAGGTTTGAGTGCCTAATTGATTTTTCAGATAAAGTTCGATGGCCTATTTGACACATTTTATGCTAAAAAAGTGACATTTACATTTACCTGTTATTACAGGTCACTAACAGGTAATTATGCCTTGATGAACTAAATTGGCATGTTTATGTACCAAATTGCAACGTTAAATAGTTTGAGAGCCTAATTGATGCCTATTTGACACATTTTATGAAAAAAAAGTGACATTTAAATTTACCTGGTATTACAGGTCACTAACAGGTAATTATGCCTTATAAACTAAATTGACATGTTTATGTACCTAATTGCAATTTTAAAAGGTTTGAGTGCCTAATTGATTTTTCAGATAAAGTTCGACGGCCTATTTGACACATTTTATGCTAAAAAAGTGACATTTACATTTACCTGTTATTACAGGTCACTAACAGGTAATTATGCCTTGATGAACTAAATTGGCATGTTTATGTACCAAATTGCAACGTTAAATAGTTTGAGAGCCTAATTGATGCCTATTTGACACATTTTATGAAAAAAAAGTGACATTTAAATTTACCTGGTATTACAGGTCACTAACAGGTAATTATGCCTTATAAACTAAATTGACATGTTTATGTACCTAATTGCAATTTTAAAAGGTTTGAGTGCCTAATTGATTTTTCAGATAAAGTTCGACGGCCTATTTGACACATTTTATGCTAAAAAAGTGACATTTACATTTACCTGTTATTACAGGTCACTAACAGGTAATTATGCCTTGATGAACTAAATTGGCATGTTTATGTACCAAATTGCAACGTTAAATAGTTTGAGAGCCTAATTGATGCCTATTTGACACATTTTATGAAAAAAAAGTGACATTTAAATTTACCTGGTATTACAGGTCACTAACAGGTAATTATGCCTTATAAACTAAATTGACATGTTTATGTACCTAATTGCAATTTTAAAAGGTTTGAGTGCCTAATTGATTTTTCAGATAAAGTTCGACGGCCTATTTGACACATTTTATGCTAAAAAAGTGACATTTACATTTACCTGTTATTACAGGTCACTAACAGGTAATTATGCCTTGATGAACTAAATTGGCATGTTTATGTACCAAATTGCAACGTTAAATAGTTTGAGAGCCTAATTGATGCCTATTTGACACATTTTATGAAAAAAAAGTGACATTTAAATTTACCTGGTATTACAGGTCACTAACAGGTAATTATGCCTTATAAACTAAATTGACATGTTTATGTACCTAATTGCAATTTTAAAAGGTTTGAGTGCCTAATTGATTTTTCAGATAAAGTTCGATGGCCTATTTGACACATTTTATGCTAAAAAAGTGATATTTACATTTACCTGTTATTACAGGTCACTAACAGGTAATTATGCCTTGATGAACTAAATTGGCATGTTTATGTACCAAATTGCAACGTTAAATAGTTTGAGAGCCTAATTGATGCCTATTTGACACATTTTATGAAAAAAAAGTGACATTTAAATTTACCTGGTATTACAGGTCACTAACAGGTAATTATGCCTTATAAACTAAATTGACATGTTTATGTACCTAATTGCAATTTTAAAAGGTTTGAGTGCCTAATTGATTTTTCAGATAAAGTTCGATGGCCTATTTGACACATTTTATGCTAAAAAAGTGACATTTACATTTACCTGTTATTACAGGTCACTAACAGGTAATTATGTCTTGATGAACTAAATTGGCATGTTTATGTACCAAATTGCAACTTTAAATAGCTTGAGAGTCTAATTGATGCCTATTTGACAAATTTTATGAAAAAAAAGTGACATTTAAATTTACCTGGTATTACAGGTCACTAACAGGTAATTATGCCTTATAAACTAAATTGACATGTTTATGTACCTAATTGCAATTTTAAAAGGTTTGAGTGCCTAATTGATTTTTCCGAAAAAGTTCGGTGCCTCATTTGACCCATTTTATGCTAAAAAAGTGATATTTACATTTACCTGTTATTACAGGTCACTAATAGGTAATTATGCTTTGATGAACTAAATTGGCATGTTTATGTACCAAATTGCAACGTTAAATAGTTTGAGAGCCTAATTGATGCCTATTTGACACATTTTATGCAAAAAAAGTGACATTTAAATTTACCTGGTATTACAGGTCACTAACAGGTAATTATGCCTTATAAACTAAATTGACATGTTTATGTACCTAATTGCAATTTTAAAAGGTTTGAGTGCCTAATTGATTTTTCAGATAAAGTTCGATGGCCTATTTGACACATTTTATGCTAAAAAAGTGATATTTACATTACCTGTTATTACAGGTCACTAACAGGTAATTATGCCTTGATGAACTAAATTGGCATGTTTATGTACCAAATTGCAACGTTAAATAGTTTGAGAGCCTAATTGATGCCTATTTGACACATTTTATGCAAAAAAAGTGACATTTAAATTTACCTGGTATTACAGGTCACTAACAGGATATTATGCCTTATAAACTAAATTGACATGTTTATGTACCTAATTGCAATTTTAAAAGGTTTGAGTGCCTAATTGATTTTTCAGATAAAGATCGATGACCTATTTGACACATTTTATGCTAAAAAAGTGACATTTACATTACCTATTATTACAGGTTACTAACAGGTAATTATGTCGTGATGAACTAAATTGGCATGTTTATGTACCAAATTGCAACTTTAAATAGCTTGAGAGTCTAATTGATGCCTATTTGACACATTTTATGCAAAAAAAGTGACATTTAAATTTACCTGGTATTGCAGGTCACTAACAGGTAATTATGTCTAATAAACTAAATTGACATGTTTATGTACCTAATTGCAATTTTAAAAGGTTTGAGTGCCTAATTGATTTTTCAGATAAAGTTCGATGGCCTATTTGACACATTTTATGCTAAAAAATTGATATTTACATTTACCTGTTGTTACAGGTCACTAACAGGTAATTATGTCTTGATAAACTAAATTAGCATGTTTATGTACCAAATTGCAACTTTAAATAGCTTGAGAGTCTAATTGATGCCTATTTGACACATTTTATGCAAAAAAAAAAAACATTTAAATTTACCTGGTATTGCAAGTCACTAATAGGTAATTATGTCTAATAAAGTAAATTGACATGTTTATGTACGTAATTGCAATTTTAAAAGGTTTGAGTGCCTAATTAATTTTCTAGATAAAGTTCGATGGCCTATTTGACACATTTTATGCTAAAAAAGTGACATTTACATTGACCTGTTATTACAGGTCACTAACAAGTAATTATGTCTTGATAAACTAAATTAGCATGTTTATGTACCAAATTGCAACGTTAAATAGTTTGAGAGCCTAATTGATGCCTCTTTGACACATTTTATGCTAAAAAAGTGACATTTACATTGACCTGTTATTACAGGTCACTAACAGGTAATTATGTCTTGATAAACTAAATTAGCATGTTTATGTACCAAATTGCAACGTTAAATAGTTTGAGAGCCTAATTGATGCCTCTTTGACACATTTTATGCTAAAAAAGTGACATTTACATTGACCTGTTATTACAGGTCACTAACAAGTAATTATGTCTTGATGAACTAAATTGGCATGTCTATGTACCAAATTGCAACGTTAAATAGTTTGAGAACCTAATTGATGCCTATTTGACACATTTTATGCAAAAAAAAGTGACATTTAATTTACATGGTATTACAGGTCACTAACAGGTAATTATGCATTATAAACTAAATTGATATGTTTATGTACCTAATTGCAATTTTAAAAGGTTTGAGTGCCTAATTAATTTTTCAGATAAAGTTCGATGGCGTATTTGACACATTTTATGCTAAAAAATTGATATTTACATTTACCTGTTGTTACAGGTCATTAACAGGTAATTATGCCTTGATGAACTAAATTCGCATGTTTATGTACCAAATTGCAACGTCAAATAGTTTGAGAGCCTAAATGATGCCTATTTGACACATTTTATGCAAAAAAAAAAAGTGACATTTAAATTTACCTGGTATTGCAGGTCACTAACAGGTAATTATGTCTAATAAACTAAATTGACAAGTTTACGTACGTAATTGCAATTTTAAAAGGTTTGAGTGCCTAATTGATTTTTTAGATAAAGTTCGATGGCCTATTTAACACATTTTATGCTAAAAAAGGGACATTTACATTTACCTCTTATTACAGGTCACTAACAGGTAATTATGTCGTGATGAACTAAATTGGCATGTTTATGTACCAAATTGCAACTTTAAATAGCTTGAGAGTCTAATTGATGCCTATTTGACACATTTTATGCAAAAAAAAAACATTTAAATTACCTGGTATTGCAAGTCACTAACAGGTAATTATGTCTAATAAAGTAAATTGACATGTTTATGTACGTAATTGCAATTTTAAAAGGTTTGAGTGCCTAATTGATTTTTCAGATAAAGTTCGATGGCCTATTTGACACATTTTAGCCTAGAAAAGTGATATTTACATTTACCTGTTATTACAGGTCACTAACAGGTAATTATGCCTTGATGAACTAAACTAGCATGTTTATGTACGAAATTTCAATGTCAAATAGTTTGTGAGCCTAATTGATGCCTATTTGACACATTTTATGCAAAAAAGTGACATTTAAATTTACCCGGTATTACGGTTACTAACAGGTAATTATGCCTTATAAACTAAATTGACATTTTTATGTACCTAATTGCAATTTTAAAAGGTTTGAGTGCCCAATTAATTTTTTAGATAAAGTTTGATGGCCTATTTGACACATTTTATGCTAAAAAAAGTGACATTTATATTTATCTGTTATTATAGGTTACAAACAGGTAATTATGTTTTGATAAACTAAATTGACATTTTTGTGTACCAAATTGCA
>NC_044931.1:1832764-1833622 GCF_003576645.1 Ipomoea triloba | reverse complement strand
TGATGAACTAAATTGGCATGTCTATGTACCAAATTGCAAAGTTAAATAGTTTGAGAACCTAATTGATGCCTATTTGACACATTTTATGCAAAAAAAGCGACATTTAAATTTACCTGGTATTACAGGTCACTAACAGGTAATTATGCCTTGATAAACTAGATTGACATGTTTATTTACCAAATTGCAATGTGAAAGAGTTTGAGAGCCTAATTGATGCCTATTTGACACATTTTATGCTAAAAAATTGATATTTACATTTACCTGTTGTTACAGGTCACTAACAGGTAATTATGCCTTGATAAACTAGATTGACATGTTTATTTACCAAATTGCAAAGTCAAATAGTTTGAGAGCCTAATTGATGCCTATTTGACACATTTTATGCTAAAAAATTGATATTTACATTTACCTGTTGTTACAGGTCACTAACAGGTAATTATGTCTTGATAAACTAAATTAGCATGTTTATGTACCAAATTGCAACTTTAAATAGCTTGAGAGTCTAATTGATGCCTATTTGACACATTTTATGCAAAAAAAAAAAAAACATTTAAATTTACCTGGTATTGCAAGTCACTAATAGGTAATTATGTCTAATAAAGTAAATTGACATGTTTATGTACGTAATTGCAATTTTAAAAGGTTTGAGTGCCTAATTGATTTTTCAGATAAAGTTCGATGGCCTATTTGACACATTTTATGCTAAAAAAGTGACATTACATTGACCTGTTATTACAGGTCACTAACAAGTAATTATGTCTTGATGAACTAAATTGGCATGTCTATGTACCAAATTGCAAAGTTAAATAGTTTGAGAACCTAATTGATGCCTATTTGACACATTTTATGCAAAAAAAG
>NC_044931.1:1830919-1831764 GCF_003576645.1 Ipomoea triloba | reverse complement strand
CAGTGCATTAGTGTTGGTATGATCGCATCCGTCATGTACTGCGCGCAAAATGTACTTGACCATCTCTCTCCGCGCAACTTCTCCCGCTTAGCGGTTTTGCGGTTTAAAAGGATAGTACCCTTAGCGAGTGGTCCCGCGGTTTAAAAGAAAAATTAAAAAGAGGGTGGGGGATGCAACACGAGGACTTCCCAGGGGGTCACCCATCCTAGTACTATTCTCGCGCAAGGGCGCTTAACTTCGGAGTTCTGATGGGATCCGGTGCATTAGTGCTGGTATGATCGCATCCGTCATGTACTGCGCGCAAAATGTACTTGACCCTCTCTCTCCGCGCAACTTCTCCCGCTTAGCGGTTTAGCGGTTTAAAAGGATAGTACCCTTAGCGAGCGGTCCAGCGGTTTAAAAGAAAAATTAGCTTGACTTCGGAGTTCTGATGGGATCCGGTGCATTAGTGCTGGTATGATCGCATCCGTCATGTACTGCGCGCAAAATGTACTTGACCCTCTCTCTCCACGCAACTTCCCTCGCTTAGCGGTTTAGCGGTTTAAAAGGATAGTATCCTTAGCTCGCTTAGCGGTTTAGCGGTTTAAAAGGATAGTATCCTTAGCGAGCGGATCCAGCTAGCGGTTTAAAAGGATAGTATCCTTAGCGAGCGGATCCAGCGGTTTAAAAGAAAAGATAGTATCCTTAGCGAGCGGATCCAGCGGTTTAAAAGAAAAATTAGCTTGACTTCGGAGTTCTGATGGGATCCGGGACATTAGTGCTGGTATGATCACATCCGTCATGTACTACGCGCAAAATGTACTTGACCCTCTATCTCCGCGCAACTTCTCTCGCTTAGCGGTTTA
>NC_044931.1:1830353-1830603 GCF_003576645.1 Ipomoea triloba | reverse complement strand
TCTCGCTTAGCGGTTTAGCGGTTTAAAAGGATAGTATCCTTAGCGAGCGGTTCAGCGGTTTAAAAGAAAAATTAGCTTGACTTCGGAGTTCTGATGGGATCCGGTGCATTTGTGCTGGTTTGATTGCATCCGTAATGTACTGCGCGCAAAATTTACTTGACCCTCTCTCTCCGCGCAACTTTTCTCACTTAGCGGTTTAAAAAGATAGTACCCTTAGCGAGCGGTCCAGCGGTTTAAAAGAAAAATTAAA
>NC_044931.1:1828672-1829353 GCF_003576645.1 Ipomoea triloba | reverse complement strand
TGATCCAATCCAGATCATAGATGTTCAAACCTCATCTCAACCTTCAATGGAGGTATCAACTGAGGAACCACAACCCGACCTAAGATGGCTGAGAAATAACCCTGCTGATCAAGTGATTGGAGATGTACGTGACAGAGTTCGAACCAGATCAGCATACAGAGAAAGCATGTTCGCTTGTTTTCTATCTCAAATAGAGCCTAAGATGATTGATGAGGCTCTATGTGATCCAGATTGGGTGCAAGCCATGCAAGAAGAACTTCATCAGTTTGAGCGGAACGATGTTTGGGAACTAGTTCCGAGACCTCATCATCAGAATGTCATTGGTACAAAGTGGGTCTTCAGAAACAAGATGAATGAGGATGGAGTTATTGTTAGGAACAAGGCCAGACTTGTTGCCAAAGGCTACTGTCAGGAGGAAGGAATAGATTTTGATGAAACTTTCGCTCCAGTGGCACGTCTCGAAGCCATACGCATCTTTCTCGCATATGCCGCCTTCAAAGACTTTAAGATATATCAAATGGATGTCAAGAGCGCTTTTCTGAACGGACTTCTCGAAGAAGAGGTGTACGTTGAACAACCTCCGAGTTTCTTGAAGGACGTAGGAGCTGACAAAGTATACAAATTAAAGAAGGCACTTTACGGCTTAAAACAAGCTCCGAGAGCTTGGTATGATACCTTATC
>NC_044931.1:1827381-1827672 GCF_003576645.1 Ipomoea triloba | reverse complement strand
TTTGTGACAATGACGCGAATGAGTAAATTCTACATATTCCATTGATTAAAGACTTGTCAATACTTCTAATTTGACCTCCCTAGATGCCGACACAACCAGGGGTAACCCCAACAATCTTTTATTATAACAACCACAAAACAGCAGTAAATCAAATGGCGTCGTCGCTAGGGAGGGCAAACGGTTGATATTGACTTGTGTTTTATCTTTGGAATATTCGCAATGTTTTGACTTCAATTCACTTGTTGTTTTTACTTTGTTTGTACTAACCTCCCTAAAACAACTACTTTTTGT
>NC_044931.1:1826884-1827294 GCF_003576645.1 Ipomoea triloba | reverse complement strand
AATGCAATTTTTCATTAACCATAAACACACTATGATGCATCATGGCTCACTAGAAACTCATTTTCCTAGATTTTCCTTATTGATTTCAACAATTTTCTTTGTATCTCGTTTACTACTACATTCATTCATTCATTCATTCAACAATTTGTCAATAANGCTCACTAGAAACTCATTTTCCTAGATTTTCCTTATTGATTTGAACAATTTTCTTTGTATCTCGTTTACTACTACATTCATTCATTCATTCATTCAACAATTTGTCAATACTTCCAATTTGACCTCCCTAGATGCCGACAAATTTGTCAATACTTCCAATTTGACCTCCCTAGATGCCGACAGAACCCGGGTAACCCCAACAATCTTTTATTTTAACAACCACAAAACAGCGGTAAATCAAATGGCGTCGTCGC
>NC_044931.1:1823600-1825884 GCF_003576645.1 Ipomoea triloba | reverse complement strand
ACTGCAGTATCAGCCATGACCATGGTCGACAATGCATTGTGGACCATGATCCACAGTATAATTTGCGCACACATATATACTCATTTAGCAACAGTTATATATAACTACCATTAAGTATGTGTCGCTAAAGCGTGACATGTATACACTACACCAAAAAAGTCATTTAGCAGCGGTTATATTATTATATTTAGCGGTTTGTAACTGTCATGAAATTGCCTACTAGCGATTATTCATCCGTGATTAAATAGTGTGTCGTGAATATCCTATCACATTAATAAGAATTGTTACCTCAAAATTTTTACCAACAACACAAGAATCTTGAAGCATTTGCATCATTATTAATTTCTTCTTTTTTTACGGGTTTTTAGTCGTTATTCCTTTCTTTAATTCTTTTATTTTACTTATCCTCACATTTTTTGTTGTCATGCCCCCTCCCCCTGCCTCTCACGTGGGTTCACTTCACAATTCACACGTCATACGGATATGCTGTGAGCTTCTTGTGACCCCACACATTGCCAACGTTGTACCCCACCAAATACGTAGGCCCCATCTACCTGCATGTCAGCCACGTGTGCACCTCATCTCAACGCCGTTAATTCTCCGTCGTCAACTCCCATACCCGGTGGTCCTGTCTACAAACTGAGGTGTTAGGATGAGGCTCAAACTAAAGTAAAAACATTTGCTGTGGATTTGGGTGAAAGAAGAATTATGAGAGAAAAGAAAAAGACTAAAATATCTTTAATAATAATAATCATCATTATTATTATCAAGGATAATTTTGTAATTTCATTTTTTTCCCCTTTGTATCCACCACTAAATTAGAATTCATAGGGGGAGCTCAATGAATTTTAATTCCACAAATGGAGGTCGAAAATTGTAATTCCTACCAGCCAAACAATATAATTGTGTTTCGCACAAAATTATCACTGCGATGCACGTATTAATTTTTAAATATATATTTAAATAATAAAATTAAAGGTGAAGTTATAAATAATTATAATATTTGAAAGTGTACATTTATTTAATTATAAGATCAATTCAAAAGTATCAATAATATATGATTCGTTTGATTGCATTTATTTTAGAAAAATTGATATGTAATATGATTTATGTAATTATATAATTATTAATTAAAATAAATATTGAAAAAAAAAACAAGAAATAATTTTTAAAAGTATTAATATAATTTTTTTATTATACAGATAATTTTATTACCATTTAAGTACTCTATAATTACTTTCAATTCTTTAATTTCTTATTCTTCATTATTAGCTTAATTACAATTATTTCTTTATTTCACTCAATTCTTTAATTCCATTATTAGCTTAATTATAATTAATTTCTTAGTTTTTTTGAAAATAAAATTAATTTCTTAGTTAGTATAATACTAAAAGATCGAAAGGAAACGAATACCTAATAATATTATTATAGTACACGAAGTTTAAAAATCTATTTAATAATTTTCTTTTACAATGGTTTTTACCTTTTTCATATATTCATTAACTAAAAAAATTATTTTTTGATTATAAAGACATTAACTACAAAAAATTATAATGACAATTTTATTACCATTTAAATACTCTGCATTAAATAATTTTGATACTACTAATTATCATTATAATTATAATTTTGAAAATATTTTATTCATTACAAATATTAATATTTTAGAAGATTTTTGCGTATATTTATTAACTAAAAATGATTTTTTTTATTATAAAGATAGTTTTATTACTATTTAAATAACCTGTAGTTACTTTTAATTACTTAACTTTTTTATTCTCTATTATTAACTTAATTACAATTACTTTCTTATTTTACTTAATTCGTTATTTTAATTGAATTACAATCGGAGAAGGCTAACGCTGTTAAGTGTTAACCACAACGTTTATTCTGTGTCTGCAAGTATTTTATCCGGATTAGTGCTTTAAATAGCGTGGTTAATTATTATCTTAAGCACATAGGTTATTGTTGACAAATTTATATTCGTAATATCCCAATAATCCTTTACCAAATCCCATTATCTTCCACCTTTTCTCTCTCTAAGATGCTCGATCTCTTGTTTCTCTCTGTTGGGTCTTTTGTTGTAAAGTATCAGTGAGAGAGTACAGAGTGACCATCATGTTGTTTCCTTCTCCGCTGTCTCTCTTTTGTGCTCTGCTTCTTTGTTTGCCACTCGCGTTGATTCTTACCATAAATTCCCCTTTCTCCCCCGCCGCCACCGCCGCCGTTGCCGGCGGCGGCGAGGGAAATTACCCGTTGTCTGAGGATGGAAACGGCGGGAAAG
>NC_044931.1:1821660-1822600 GCF_003576645.1 Ipomoea triloba | reverse complement strand
TATATTATACTCCATATATTATTACCTATTTGACCAAACTGCAAGTGTGTCATCTCCGTGGCTTTGATACGTAAAAAGCCCTCCTGCCCATTGTTCAGATCGATTGTATGGAGTCACCCATATCTACCATTAAATAAATAAGAGAAAATGTATATCAGCAATATATAGATCGATTGTATGGAGTCACCCATATCCGGCCATGGTCGAAAAAATCGAGCGCCTAGCGCCTAGCACCTAGGATGCCTAGGCGGGGATTAATCGGTGGCTAGGCGTCCGTGTATTTTTTTTTTTTTTTTAAATTTGTTTAAGTATTCTTAATTTTTTAAAGAGTAATAATTACAAAGTATATAATAATTTAATATTAAATATTAGTCTAAAAAATATCTAGAGTTTGTACAATTTAGAGTTATTTCACTCAAAACGATGTTGTTTTGTGTGAAATAACCAATTAAAAAAAGAACAATAGTTAATCGGTCGGTGCCTAGGAAATCTAGTCGGCGCCTAGGAGGTCTAGGCAGCCTAGGCGGTCGCCTAGCCGGCTAGCCGCCTAGACCACCATTTAAGGTGATACGCTAGGCGGTCGACCAGCGCCTAGCGCCTAGGCGGTGATTAATCGACTCGAAACCTAGGCGAGATTTTTGCAACACTGGCCATATATATACATATACATATATATATAGACACACACATACATTAGCATAAACTAAAATAGCCATTATTTTACCCAAAAAAAAAATTAACCATTATAAATTAAAATGAATTGTTCTAAGGTATTTATCAACATTGGTGCCTTTTATATTAGATACAACTAAGTATGGTATATATGTGGTTGTACCAGCACTATAAGGATAAGTATTGATAATACTACTGTACCATAGCCAAGTTGTTAAACACTAGTTCGACTCTATTTTACCGTGGTGGACAACCAAATATGATTTAC
>NC_044931.1:1819773-1820660 GCF_003576645.1 Ipomoea triloba | reverse complement strand
TTTAATTGGAGGGAAATACTTTGATCCGAGCGTGCTAATGGAATTTGGGTTTGAGGACATGGTAAATCGGTTGCCAAGACACCCGAAATGGAGCAAAGTATTCGAACGGAGAGGACCGACATATACTCTGGTTACATATGAGTTTCTTGCTTGAGATGTGTCCCACTAAAACATTAGGTTCTCCATGCGTGGAGTTCAGACTTACATTGCCTTATTTTTAATGCACTTTACCGCTTTTTTTAGGAAATGGGCCTTATTTTTAATGCACTTTACCGCTTTTTTTAGGAAATGGGAAGAACCAAAGATGCACTTTACCGCTTTTTTTAGGAAATGGGAAGAACCAAAGAGCAAGCCTTGAAAAAGAATTAGGAAATGGGAAGAACCAAAGAGCAAGCCTTGAAAAAGAATTATGAGGAAGCAAGAACCAAAGAGCAAGCCTTGAAAAAGAATTATGAGGAAGCAAGCACAAGCCGAACAATGGCAAGAGTAGAACCACCACCTCCACCACCACAAGTTGAATTGGCAAGAGTAGAACCACCACCTCCACCACCACAAGTTGAATCTAATGCAAGAGGAACAAGGGTCCTCCGAGGCTTAACTCATGAACAATTGGCGCTAGTGGATGTGTAGTCAGAGAATTTAATTGGAGGGAAATACTTTGATCCGAGCGTGCTAAGGGAATTTGGGTTTGAGGACATGGTAAATCGGTTGCCAAGACACCCGAAATGGAGCAAAGTATTCGAACGGAGAGGACCGACATATACTCTGGTTACATATGAGTTTCTTGCTTGAGATGTGTCCCACTAAAACATTAGGTTCTCCATGCGTGGAGTTCAGACTTACATTGCCTTATTTTTAATGCACTTTACCGCTTTTTTTAGGAAATG
>NC_044931.1:1819390-1819588 GCF_003576645.1 Ipomoea triloba | reverse complement strand
CCGAAATGGAGCAAAGTATTCGAATGGAGAGGACCGACATATACTCCGGTTACATATGAGTTTCTTGCTTGAGATGTGTCCCACTAAAACATTAGGTTCCTTATGCGTGGAGTTCAGACTTACATTTCCTTATTTTTAATGCACTTTACCGCTTTTTTTAGGAAATGGGAAGAACCAAAGAGCAAGCCTTGAAAAAGA
>NC_044931.1:1817002-1818390 GCF_003576645.1 Ipomoea triloba | reverse complement strand
AAAAAAAAAAAAAAAAAAGAAAAAAAAAAAAAGAAGAAGAAAGAAAGAGATTTACGCTCCCAGAGAGCGCGTGCAATACACGAGCCCTCCGGGCACCCAATTTGGCTCAACGTGTACAAATCACAACTTTTAAAATTATTTCTTTCTCCTTCTAGACCCCACAAAAAAAAATCAATTTTACTACAAATTTATTTTCTTCTCTCTCCTCTCTCTTCCAAATCATCCTCTCTCACATCCATGTCATCCAAAACCATTAGTATAGATACTCTAAGTGATGCATTAACAGGTGTCTACGAATTTAAGAAATTAAAGGTTATTATTGCCCACAAGTTTTTTGGGGTTGGAGAAAGACTGAAAGAGGGCATGTGTCTTTTGCTTTGCATTTTATTTCTCCCTTTTACAAGGCAATTGCTTTTGTTTAGTAAAAGTTCCAATTTTGTTCATTCTTTACAAGCGTAATTTTTAAAATATCTTTTCTAAATATAATTTTCTGGTAAATATCTTTCCAGAATAAATAAAGAAAAAAAAAAAGAGCAATTCCTAAAACACTAGACATTGCATGCACCATATGCCTTTGTTGCTTTTTAGCTGTTTTGCATTCGTATAGAGGATTGAAACTCAGTGTATAAGTAAACAGAAAAGGAACATTTTGGAAATAAAGTAAAGGATTTTTTTTTTCCTTGGTCTTTTCTGGGGAGTTGGGTGGCTTAGTTGAGGTCTATTGCTAGGCTGTGGAGAAAGCACAATTTAATTGGAGTAAAGAAAGAATAAAGCCATAAAGAAGGGCATCATGCATGTGGAATGTCAAATATATATCAACAGCTCAGATTCTCTCATATGGATCCCTAATCATTTATGCAATCCCCTTGGGGAGTTTGTAGAGTGGATGCAATATCCCTTGGGGAGTTTGGTGAATTTGCATCCAATCTATCAAAAAGGCGGATTAAAATTTTTTTTTTTCACATTTGCATTTACTAATGATGTAAATCCAATCTAATATGACCCATTAATGGTTAATTTTAAATTTTAAAATATAAATTAAACTATAATATTGTAATTCAACTATTACTCTGTTACAATGTAGTCAGTGTTGCAAAAATCGCGCCTAGGCGGTGCCCGGCCGCGTCGAGGAAGGCCGAAATCGGCCTCCTCCGCGGCCGGGCGCCTAGCCGGCCGACAAGGCGGCGCCTAGGCCGCCTAGCCCGCCTGGGCTGCCTAGGCCGGCCGGCGAGTTTTTTTTTTTTAATTCAAAAAAATTATAAATCTGAAACATTTAAACTATTAATGTTATAATGTATTAACTAATACTCTAATAGTCTAATAATATGTAATAATTAATAAGTAATAACTTAATAAAATAATAAGTAATAACTAAATTAAACTAATAA
>NC_044931.1:1815321-1816002 GCF_003576645.1 Ipomoea triloba | reverse complement strand
AGGTATTCGGCGGTGGTCATGTCACCTTGCCTCAGCGACTGAAACTGAGCAAGGAGATTGAGACATCGGGCGCGTGTGGAGGAGCCTAACGCCATCTCGATGGATCGCCATAGCTCCCTTGCGGTGGTGCGGCCAACCGCAAGGTACATTACCTCTTCGGAAAGGGAGGAGATCAACATGGACATGATGGATTGGTCCTGTTGCGACCAAACAGCGTATGCCGGATTGGCGACGGCAGAGGAGGCCTCATCGGCGGTCGCCGGCTCTTGCGTCGTGCCGCTGGTAGCGACGAGCTCCTGCGGCGGAGGTAGGTTGGTTCCATCCACATAACTGAGAAGGTTTTGGCCTTTGAGAAACGGGATAATTTGGGTTCGCCAAAACAAAAAGTTACGTGCGGTGAGTTTTATGGAAACGTAGTGATGGGCGGAGACGAGGGAATGGTGGGAGGCTGCCGGCGCCGGTGAAGCGGCGGCGCTGACAGTGCGTTCGGAATCGTTGTTGGCCATCGGAAAAAGAGGGAGAGGAAGCGGGAGATACCTAACGCTAATCTGATACCAAATGAGAGCTTGATTGATTGACACTGAGAGAGAGAGAGTTACAGATAAAGAGGTTACACTGAACTACCTCTACAATAGGCTACATACTAGGAGTCTGACTCTAACAATAATATACTAAGTCTAA
>NC_044931.1:1806244-1814321 GCF_003576645.1 Ipomoea triloba | reverse complement strand
GCGCGCAAAATGTACTTGAACCTCTCTCTCCGCGCAACTTCTCTCGCTTAGCGGTTTAGCGGTTTAAAAGGATAGTACCTTTAGCGAGCGGTCCAGCCGTTTAAAAGAAAAATTGAAAAGAGGGTGGGGGATGCAACACGAGGACTTCCCAGGGGGTCACCCATCCTAGTACTACTCTCGCCCAAGCACGCTTAACTTCGGAGTTCTGATGGGATCCGGTGCATTAGTGCTGGTATGATCGCATCCGTCACGTACTGCGCGCAAAATGTACTTGACCCTCTCTCTCCGCGCAACTTCTCTCGCTTAGCGGTTTAGCGGTTTAAAAGGATAGTACCCTTAGCGAGCGGTCCAGCGGTTTAAAAGAAAGATTAAAAAGAGGGTGGGGGATGCAACACGAGGACTTCCCAGGGGGTCACCCATCCTAGTACTACTCTCGCCCAAGCACGCTTAACTTCGGAGTTCTGATGGGATCCGGTGCATTAGTGCTGGTATGATCGCATCCGTCACGTACTGCGCGCAAAATGTACTTGACCCTCTCTCTCCGCGCAACTTCTCTCGCTTAGCGGTTTAGCGGTTTAAAAGGATAGTACCCTTAGCGAGCGGTCCAGCGGTTTAAAAGAAAGATTAAAAAGAGGGTGGGGGATGCAACACGAGGACTTCCCAGGGGGTCACCCATCCTAGTACTACTCTCGCCCAAGCACGCTTAACTTCGGAGTTCTGATGGGATCCGGTGCATTAGTGCTGGTATGATCGCATCCGTCACGTACTGCGCGCAAAATGTACTTGACCCTCTCTCTCCGCGCAACTTCTCTCGCTTAGCGGTTTAGCGGTTTAAAAGGATAGTACCCTTAGCGAGCGGTCCAGCGGTTTAAAAGAAAGATTAAAAAGAGGGTGGGGGATGCAACACGAGGACTTCCCAGGGGGTCACCCATCCTAGTACTACTCTCGCCCAAGCACGCTTAACTTCGGAGTTCTGATGGGATCCGGTGCATTAGTGCTGGTATGATCGCATCCGTCACGTACTGCGCGCAAAATGTACTTGACCCTCTCTCTCCGCGCAACTTCTCTCGCTTAGCGGTTTAGCGGTTTAAAAGGATAGTACCCTTAGCGAGCGGTCCAGCGGTTTAAAAGAAAGATTAAAAAGAGGGTGGGGGATGCAACACGAGGACTTCCCAGGGGGTCACCCATCCTAGTACTACTCTCGCCCAAGCACGCTTAACTTCGGAGTTCTGATGGGATCCGGTGCATTAGTGCTGGTATGATCGCATCCGTCACGTACTGCGCGCAAAATGTACTTGACCCTCTCTCTCCGCGCAACTTCTCTCGCTTAGCGGTTTAGCGGTTTAAAAGGATAGTACCCTTAGCGAGCGGTCCAGCGGTTTAAAAGAAAGA
Organism: Ipomoea triloba; assembly: GCF_003576645.1. Lineage (NCBI taxonomy): Eukaryota > Viridiplantae > Streptophyta > Magnoliopsida > Solanales > Convolvulaceae > Ipomoea > Ipomoea triloba. The sequence continues at coordinate 1,812,929 of NC_044931.1, read as the reverse complement.
TTAAAAAGAGGGTGGGGGATGCAACACGAGGACTTCCCAGGGGGTCACCCATCCTAGTACTACTCTCGCCCAAGCACGCTTAACTTCGGAGTTCTGATGGGATCCGGTGCATTAGTGCTGGTATGATCGCATCCGTCACGTACTGCGCGCAAAATGTACTTGACCCTCTCTCTCCGCGCAACTTCTCTCGCTTAGCGGTTTAGCGGTTTAAAAGGATAGTACCCTTAGCGAGCGGTCCAGCGGTTTAAAAGAAAGATTAAAAAGAGGGTGGGGGATGCAACACGAGGACTTCCCAGGGGGTCACCCATCCTAGTACTACTCTCGCCCAAGCACGCTTAACTTCGGAGTTCTGATGGGATCCGGTGCATTAGTGCTGGTATGATCGCATCCGTCACGTACTGCGCGCAAAATGTACTTGACCCTCTCTCTCCGCGCAACTTCTCTCGCTTAGCGGTTTAGCGGTTTAAAAGGATAGTACCCTTAGCGAGCGGTCCAGCGGTTTAAAAGAAAGATTAAAAAGAGGGTGGGGGATGCAACACGAGGACTTCCCAGGGGGTCACCCATCCTAGTACTACTCTCGCCCAAGCACGCTTAACTTCGGAGTTCTGATGGGATCCGGTGCATTAGTGCTGGTATGATCGCATCCGTCACGTACTGCGCGCAAAATGTACTTGACCCTCTCTCTCCGCGCAACTTCTCTCGCTTAGCGGTTTAGCGGTTTAAAAGGATAGTACCCTTAGCGAGCGGTCCAGCGGTTTAAAAGAAAGATTAAAAAGAGGGTGGGGGATGCAACACGAGGACTTCCCAGGGGGTCACCCATCCTAGTACTACTCTCGCCCAAGCACGCTTAACTTCGGAGTTCTGATGGGATCCGGTGCATTAGTGCTGGTATGATCGCATCCGTCACGTACTGCGCGCAAAATGTACTTGACCCTCTCTCTCCGCGCAACTTCTCTCGCTTAGCGGTTTAGCGGTTTAAAAGGATAGTACCCTTAGCGAGCGGTCCAGCGATTTAAAAGAAAAATTGAAAAAAGGGTGGGGGATGCAACACGAGGACTTCCCAGGGGGTCACCCATCCTAGTACTACTCTCGTCCAAGCACGCTTCACTTCGGAGTTCTGATGGGATCCGGTGCATTAGTGCTGGTATGATCGCATCCGTCATGTACTGCGCGCAAAATGTACTTGACCCTCTCTCTCCGCGCAACTTCTCTCGCTTAGCGGTTTAGAGGTTTAAAAGGATAGTATCCTTAACGAGCGGTCCAGCGGTTTAAAAGAAAAATTGAAAAGAGGGTGGGGGATGTAACACGAAGACTTCCTAGGGGGTCACCCATCCTAGTACTACTCTCGCCCAAGCACGCTTAACTTCGGAGTTCTGATGGGATGCGGTGCATTAGTGCTGGTATGATCGCATCCGTCATGTATTGCGCGCAAAATGTACTTGACCCTCTCTCTCCGCGCAACTTCTCTCCCTTAGCGGTTTAGCGGTTTAAAAGGATAGTATCCTTAACGAGCGGTCCAGCGGTTTAAAAGAAAAATTGAAAAGAGGGTGGGGGATGCAACACGAGGACTTCCCAGGGGGTCACCCATCCTAGTACTACTCTCGCCCAAGCACGCTTCACTTCGGAGTTCTGATAGGATCCGGTGCATTAGTGCTGGTATGATCGCATCCGTCATGTATTGCGCGCAAAATGTACTTGACCCTCTCTCTCCGCGCAACTTCTCTCGCTTAGCGGTTTAGCGGTTTAAAAGGATAGTATCCTTAGCGAGCGGTCCAGCGGTTTAAAAGAAAAATTAAAAAGAGAGTGGGGGATGCAACACGAGGACTTCCCAGGGGGTCACCGATCCTAGTACTACTCTCGCCCAAGCACGCTTGACTTCGGAGTTCTGATGGGATCCGGTGCATTAGTGCTGGTACGATCGCATCCGTCATGTATTGCGCGCAAAATGTACTAGACCCTCTCTCTCCGCGCAACTTCTCTCGCGTAGCGGTTTAGCGGTTTAAAAGGATAGTATCCTTAGCGAGCGGTCCAGCGGTTTAAAAGAAAAATTAAAAAGAGAGTGGGGGATGCAACACGAGGACTTCCCAGGGGGTCACCGATCCTAGTACTACTCTCGCCCAAGCACGCTTGACTTCGGAGTTCTGATGGGATCCGGTGCATTAGTGCTGGTACGATCGCATCCGTCATGTATTGCGCGCAAAATGTACTAGACCCTCTCTCTCCGCGCAACTTCTCTCGCGTAGCGGTTTAGCGGTTTAAAAGGATAGTATCCTTAGCGAGCGGTCCAGCGGTTTAAAAGAAAAATTAAAAAGAGAGTGGGGGATGCAACACGAGGACTTCCCAGGGGGTCACCGATCCTAGTACTACTCTCGCCCAAGCACGCTTGACTTCGGAGTTCTGATGGGATCCGGTGCATTAGTGCTGGTACGATCGCATCCGTCATGTATTGCGCGCAAAATGTACTTGACCCTCTCTCTCCGCGCAACTTCTCTCGCGTAGCGGTTTAGCGGTTTAAAAGGATAGTATCCTTAGCGAGCGGTCCAGCGGTTTAAAAGAAAAATTAAAAAGAGAGTGGGGGATGCAACACGAGGACTTCCCAGGGGGTCACCGATCCTAGTACTACTCTCGCCCAAGCACGCTTGACTTCGGAGTTCTGATGGGATCCGGTGCATTAGTGCTGGTATGATCGCATCCGTCATGTACTGCGCGCAAAATGTACTTGACCCTCTCTCTCCGCGCAACTTCTCTCGCTTAGCGGTTTAGCGGTTTAAAAGGATAGTATCCTTAGCGAGCGGTCCAGCGGTTTAAAAGAAAAATTAAAAAGAGAGTGGGGGATGCAACACGAGGACTTCCCAGGGGGTCACCCATCCTAGTACTACTCTCGCCCAAGCACGCTTCACTTCGGAGTTCTGATGGGATCCGGTGCATTAGTGCTGGTACGATCGCATCCGTCATGTATTGCGCGCAAAATGTACTAGACCCTCTCTCTCCGCGCAACTTCTCTCGCGTAGCGGTTTAGCGGTTTAAAAGGATAGTACCCTTAGCGAGCGGTCCAGCGGTTTAAAAGAAAAATTGAAAAGAGGGTGGGGGATGCAACACGAGGACTTCCCAGGGGGTCACCCATCCTAGTACTACTCTTGCCCAAGCACGCATAACTTCGGAGGGTCACCCATCCTCGGTGCATTAGTGCTGGTATGATCGCATCCGTCATGTACTGCGCGCAAAATGTACTTGACCCTCTCTCTCCGCGCAGCTTCTCTCGCTTAGCGGTTTAGAGGTTTAAAAGGATAGTATCCTTAACGAGCGGTCCAGCGGTTTAAAAGAAAAAATTGAAAAGAGGGTGGGGGATGTAACACGAAGACTTCCTAGGGGGTCACCCATCCTAGTACTACTCTCGCCCAAGCACGCTTAACTTCGGAGTTCTGATGGGATGCGGTGCATTAGTGCTGGTATGATCGCATCCGTCATGTACTGCGCGCAAAATGTACTTGACCCTCTCTCTCCGCGCAACTTCTCTCGCTTAGCGGTTTAGCGGTTTAAAAGGATAGTACCCTTAGCGAGCGGTCCAGCGGTTTAAAAGAAAAATTGAAAAGAGGGTGGGGGATGCAACACGAGGACTTCCTAGGGGGTCACCGATCCTAGTACTACTCTCGCCCAAGCACGCTTCACGTCGGAGTTCTGATGGGATCCGGTGCATTAGTGCTGGTATGATCGCATCGGTCATGTACTGCGCGCAAAATATACTTGAACCTCTCTCTCCGCGCAACTTCTCTCGCTTAGCGGTTTAGCGGTTTAAAAGGATAGTACCCTTAGCGAGCGGTCCAGCGGTTTAAAAGAAAAATTGAAAAGAGGGTGGGGGATGCAACACGAGGACTTCCTAGGGGGTCACCGATCCTAGTACTATTCTCGCCCAAGCACGCTTCACTTCGGAGTTCTGATGGGATCCGGTGCATTAGTGCTGGTATGATCGCATCGGTCATGTACTGCGCGCAAAATGTACTTGAACCTCTCTCTCCGCGCAACTTCTCTCGCTTAGCGGTTTAGCGGTTTAAAAGGATAGTACCCTTAGCGAGCGGTCCAGCGGTTTAAAAGAAAAATTGAAAAGAGGGTGGGGGATGCAACACGAGGACTTCCTAGGGGGTCACCGATCCTAGTACTACTCTCGCCCAAGCACGCTTCACTTCGGAGTTCTGATGGGATCCGGTGCATTAGTGCTGGTATGATCGCATCGGTCATGTACTGCGCGCAAAATGTACTTGAACCTCTCTCTCCGCGCAACTTCTCTCGTTTAGCGGTTTAGCGGTTTAAAAGGATAGTACCCTTAGCGAGCGGTCCAGCGGTTTAAAAGAAAAATTGAAAAGAGGGTGGGGGATGCAACACGAGGACTTCCCAGGGGGTCACCCATCCTAGTACTACTCTCGCCCAAGCACGCATAACTTCGGAGTTCTGATGGGATCCGGTGCATTAGTGATGGTATGATCACATCCGTCATGTACTGCGCGCAAAATGTACTTGACCCTCTCTCTCCACGCAACTTCTCTCGTTTAGCGGTTTAAAAGGATAGTATCCTTAGCGAGCGGTCCAGCGGTTTAAAAGAAAAAATTGAAAAGAGGGTGGGGGATGTAACACGAAGACTTCCTAGGGGGTCACCCATCCTAGTACTACTCTCGCCCAAGCACGCATAACTTCGGAGTTCTGATGGGATCCGGTGCATTAGTGATGGTATGATCACATCCGTCATGTACTGCGCGCAAAATGTACTTGACCCTCTCTCTCCACGCAACTTCTCTCGCTTAGCGGTTTAAAAGGATAGTATCCTTAGCGAGCGGTCCAGCGGTTTAAAAGAAAAAATTGAAAAGAGGGTGGGGGATGTAACACGAAGACTTCCTAGGGGGTCACCCATCCTAGTACTACTCTCGCCCAAGCACGCTTAACGTCGGAGTTCTGATGGGATGCGGTGCAATAGTGCTGGTATGATCGCATCCGTCATGTACTGCGCGCAAAATGTACTTGACCCTCTCTCTCCGCGCAACTTCCCTCCCTTAGCGGTTTAGCGGTTTAAAAGGATAGTATCCTTAGCGAGCGGTCCAGCGGTTTAAAAGAAAAAAATTGAAAAGAGGGTGGGGGATGTAACACGAAGACTTCCTAGGGGGTCACCCATCCTAGTACTACTCTCGCCCAAACACGCTTAACTTCGGAGTTCTGATGGGATGCGCTGCATTAGTGCTGGTATGATCGCATCCGTCATGTACTGCGCGCAAAATGTACTTGACCCTCTCTCTCCGCGCAACTTCTCTCGCTTAGCGGTTTAGCGGTTTAAAAGGATAGTATCCTTAGCGAGCGGTCCAGCGGTTTAAAAGAAAAAATTGAAAAGAGGGTGGGGGATGTAACACGAAGACTTCCTAGGGGGTCACCCATCCTAGTACTACTCTCGCCCAAGCACGCTTAACTTCGGAGTTCTGATGGGATGCGCTGCATTAGTGCTGGTATGATCGCATCCGTCATGTACTGCGCGCAAAATGTACTTGACCCTCTCTCTCCGCGCAACTTCTCTCGCTTAGCGGTTTAGCGGTTTAAAAGGATAGTACCCTTAGCGAGCGGTCCAGCGGTTTAAAAGAAAGATTAAAAAGAGGGTGGGGGATGCAACACGAGGACTTCCCAGGGGGTCACCCATCCTAGTACTACTCTCGCCCAAGCACGCTTAACTTCGGAGTTCTGATGGGATGCGGTGCATTAGTGCTGGTATGATCGCATCCGTCATGTACTGCGCGCAAAATGTACTTGACCCTCTGTCTCCGCGCAACTTCTCTCGCTTAGCGGTTTAGCGGTTTAAAAGGATAGTACCCTTAGCGAGCAGTCCAGCGGTTTAAAAGAAAAATTGAAAAGAGGGTGGGGGATGCAACACGAGGACTTCCCAGGGGGTCACCCATCCTAGTACTACTCTCGCCCAAGCAAGCTTTACTTCGGAATTCTGATGGGATCCGGTGCATTAGTGCTGGTACGATCGCATCCGTCATGTACTGCGCGCAAAATGTACTTGACCCTCTCTCTCCGCGCAACTTCTCTCGCTTAGCGGTTTAGCGGTTTAAAAGGATAGTACCCTTAGCGAGCAGTCCAGCGGTTTAAAAGAAAAATTGAAAAGAGGGTGGGGGATGCAACACAAGGACTTCCCAGAGGGTAACACATCCTAGTACTACTCTCGCCCAAGCACGCTTAACTTCGGAGTTCTGATGGGATCCGGTGCATTAGTGCTGGTATGATCGCATCCGTCATGTACTGCGCGCAAAATGTACTTGACCCTCTCTCTCCGCGCAACTTCTCTCGCTTAGCGGTTTAGCGGTTTAAAAGGATAGTACCCTTAGCGAGCGGTCCAGCGGTTTAAAAGAAAAATTGAAAAGAGGGTGGGGGATGCAACACGAGGACTTCCCAGGGGGTCACCCATCCTAGTACTACTCTCGCCCAAGCACGCTTCACTTCGGAGTTCTGATGGGATCCGGTGCATTAGTGCTGGTATGATCGCATCCGTCATGTACTGCGCGCAAAATGTACTTGACCCTCTCTCTCCGCGCAACTTCTCTCGCTTAGCGGTTTAGCGGTTTAAAAGGATAGTACCCTTAGTGAGCGGTCCAGCGATTTAAAAGAAAAATTGAAAAGAGGGTGGGGGATGCAACACGAGGACTTCCCA
>NC_044931.1:1803490-1805929 GCF_003576645.1 Ipomoea triloba | reverse complement strand
TAGTGCTGGTATGATCGCATCCGTCATGTACTACGCGCAAAATGTACTTGACCCTCTCTCTCCGCGCAACTTCTCTCGCTTAGCGGTTTAGCGGTTTGAAAGGATAGTAGCCTTAGCGAGCGGTCCAGCGGTTTAAAAGAAAAATTAAAAAGAGGGTGGGGGATTTAACACGAGGACTTCCCAGGGGGTCACACATCCTAGTACTACTCTCGCCCAAGCACGCTTAACATCGGAGTTCTGATGGGATCCGGTGCATTAGTGCTGGTATGATCACATCTGTCATGTACTGCGCGCAAAATGTACTTGACCCTCTCTCTCCGCGCAACTTCTCTCGCTTAGCGGTTTAGCGGTTTAAAAGGATAGTACCCTTAGCGAGCGGTCCAGCGGTTTAAAAGAAAGATTAAAAAGAGGGTGGGGGATGCAACACGAGGACTTCCCAGGGGGTCACCCATCCTAGTACTACTCTCGCCCAAGCACGCTTAACTTCGGAGTTCTGATGGGATGCGGTGCATTTGTGCTGGTATGATCGCATCCGTCATGTACTGCGCGCAAAATGTACTTGACCCTCTTTCTCCGTGCAACTTCTCTCGCTTAGCGGTTTAGCGGTTTAAAAGGATAGTATCCTTAGCGAGCGGTCCAGCGGTTTAAAAGAAAAAATTGAAAAGAAGGTGGGGGATGTAACACGAAGACTTCCTAGGGGTCACCCATCCTAGTACTACTCTCGCCCAAGCACCCTTAACTTCGAAGTTCTGATGGAATGCGGTGCATTAGTGCTGGTATGATCGCATCCGTTATGTACTACGCGCAAAATGTACTTGACCCTCTCTCTCCGCGCAACTTCTCTCGCTTAGCGGTTTAGCGGTTTAAAAGGATAGTATCCTTAGCGAGCGGTCCAGCGGTTTAAAAGAAAAAATTGAAAAGAGGGTGGGGGATGCAACACGAGGACTTCCCAGGGGTCACCCATCCTAGTACTACTCTCGCCCAAGCACGCTTCACTTCGGAGTTCTGATGGGATCCGGTGCATTAGTGCTGGTATGATCGCATCCGTCATGTATTGTGCGTAAAATGTACTTGACCCTCTCTCTCCGCGCAACTTCTCTCCCTTAGCGGTTTAGCGGTTTAAAAGAATAGTATCATTAGCGAGCGGTCCAGCGGTTTAAAAGAAAAATTGAAAAGAGGGTGGGGGATGCAACACGAGGACTTCCCAGGGGGTCACCCATCCTAGTACTACTCTCGCCCAAGCACGCTTCACTTCGGAGTTCTGATGGGATCCGGTGCATTAGTGCTGGTACGATCGCATCGGTCATGTACTGCGCGCAAAATGTACTTGACCCTCTCTCTCCGCGCAACTTCTCTCGCTTAGCGGTTTAAAAGGATAGTACCCTTAGCGAGCGGTCCAGCGATTTAAAAGAAAAATTGAAAAGAGGGTGGGGGATGCAACACGAGGACTTCCTAGGGGGTCACCGATCCTAGTACTACTCTCGCCCAAGCACGCTTCACTTCGGAGTTCTGATGGGATGCGGTGCATTAGTGCTGATATGATCGCATCCGTCATGTACTGCGCGTAAAATGTACTTGACCCTCTCTCTCCGCGCAACTTCTCTCCCTTAGCGGTTTAGCGGTTTAAAAGAATAGTATCATTAGCGAGCGGTCCAGCGGTTTAAGAGAAAAAATTGAAAGGAGGGTGGGGGATGTAACACGAAGACTTCCTAGGGGGTCACCCATCCTAGTACTACTCTCGCCCAAGCACGCTTAACTTCGGAGTTCTGATGGGATCCGGTGCATTAGTGCTGGTATGATCGCATCCGTCACGTACTGCGCGCAAAATGTACTTGACCCTCTCTCTCCGCGCAACTTCTCCCGCTTAGCGGTTTAGCGGTTTAAAAGGATAGTACCCTTAGCGAGCGGTCCAGCGGTTTAGAAGAAAAATTGAAAAGAGGGTGGGGGATGCAACACAAGGACTTCCCAGAGGGTCACCCATCCTAGTACTACTCTCGCCCAAGCACGCTTAACTTCGGAGTTCTGATGGGATCCGGTGCATTAGTGCTGGTATGATCGCATCCGTCACGTACTGCGCGCAAAATGTACTTGACCCTCTCTCTCCGCGCAACTTCTCTCGCTTAGCGGTTTAGCGGTTTAAAAGGATAGTACCCTTAGCGAGCGGTCCAGCGATTTAAAAGAAAAATTGAAAAGAGGGTGGGGGATGCAACACGAGGACTTCCCAGGGGGTCACCCATCATAGTACTACTCTCGCCCAAGCACGCTTCACTTCGGAGTTCTGATGGGATCCGGTGCATTAGTGCTGGTATGATCGCATCCGTCACGTACTGCGCGCAAAATGTACTTGACCCTCTCTCTCCGCGCAACTTCTCTCGCTTAGCGGTTTAGCGGTTTAAAAGGATAGTACCCTTAGCGAGCGGTCCAGCGGTTTAAAAGAAA
>NC_044931.1:1802299-1803178 GCF_003576645.1 Ipomoea triloba | reverse complement strand
ACTTCGGAGTTCTGATGGGATCCGGTGCATTAGTGCTGGTATGATCGCATCCGTCACGTACTGCGCGCAAAATGTACTTGACCCTCTCTCTCCGCGCAACTTCTCTCGCTTAGCGGTTTAGCGGTTTAAAAGGATAGTACCCTTAGCGAGCGGTCCAGCGGTTTAAAAGAAAGATTAAAAAGAGGGTGGGGGATGCAACACGAGGACTTCCCAGGGGGTCACCCATCCTAGTACTACTCTCGCCCAAGCACGCTTTACTTCGGAATTCTGATGGGATCCGGTGCATTAGTGCTGGTATGATCGCATCCGTCATGTACTACGCGCAAAATGTACTTGACCCTCTCTCTCCGCACAACTTCTCTCGCTTACCGGTTTAGCGGTTTAAACGGATAGTACCCTTAGCGAGCGGTCCAGCGGTTTAAAAGAAAAATTGAAAAGAGGGTGGGGGATGCAACACGAGGACTTCCTAGGGGGTCACCGATCCTAGTACTACTCTCGCCCAAGCACGCTTCACTTCGGAGTTCTGATGGGATCCGGTGCATTAGTGCTGGTATGATCGCATCCGTCATGTACTGCGCGCAAAATGTACTTGACCCTCTCTCTCCGCGCAACTTCTCTCGCTTACCGGTTTAGCGGTTTAAACGGATAGTACCCCTAGCGAGCGGTCCAGCGGTTTAAAAGGAAAATTGAAAAGAGGGTGGGGGATGCAACACGAGGACTTCCCAGGGGGTCACCCATCCTAGTACTACTCTCGCCCAAGCACGCATAACTTTAGAGTTCTAATGGGATCCGGTGCATTAGTGCTGGTATGATCACATCCGTCATGTACTGCGCGCAAAATGTACTTGACCCTCTCTCTCCACGCAACTTCTCTCGCTT
>NC_044931.1:1756460-1764018 GCF_003576645.1 Ipomoea triloba | reverse complement strand
GGGGATGCAACACGAGGACTTCCCAGGGGGTCACCCATCCTAGTACTACTCTCGCCCAAGCACGCTTCACTTCGGAGTTCTGATGGGATCCGGTGCAATAGTGCTGGTATGATCGCATCCGTCATGTGCTGCGCGCAAAATGTACTTGACCCTCTCTCTCCGCGCAACTTCTCTCGCTTAGCGGTTTAGCGGTTTAAAAGGATAGTACCCTTAGCGAGCGGTCCAGCGGTTTAAAAGAAAGATTAAAAAGAGGGTGTGGGATGCAGCACGAGGACTTCCCAGGGGGTCACCCATCCTAGTACTACTCTCGCCCAAGCACGCTTCACTTCGGAGTTCTGATGGGATCCGGTGCAATAGTGCTGGTATGATCGCATCCGTCATGTGCTGCGCGCAAAATGTACTTGACCCTCTCTCTCCGCGCAACTTCTCTCGCTTAGCGGTTTAGCGGTTTAAAAGGATAGTACCCTTAGCGAGCGGTCCAGCGGTTTAAAAGAAAGATTAAAAAGAGGGTGTGGGATGCAGCACGAGGACTTCCCAGGGGGTCACCCATCCTAGTACTACTCTCGCCCAAGCACGCTTAACTTCGGAGTTCTGATGGGATCCGGTGCATTAGTGCTGGTATGATCGCATCCGTCACGTACTGCGCGCAAAATGTACTTGACCCTCTCTCTCCGCGCAACTTCTCTCGCTTAGCGGTTTAGCGGTTTAAAAGGATAGTACCCTTAGCGAGCGGTCCAGCGGTTTAAAAGAAAGATTAAAAAGAGGGTGGGGGATGCAACACGAGGACTTCCCAGGGGGTCACCCATCCTAGTACTACTCTCACCCAAGCACGCTTAACTTCGGAATTCTGATGGGATCCCGTACATTAGTGCTGTTATGATCGCATCCGTCACGTACTGCGCGCAAAATGTACTTGACCCTCTCTCTCCGCGCAACTTCTCTCGCTTAGCGGTTTAGCGGTTTAAAAGGATAGTACCCTTAGCGAGCGGTACAGCGGTTTAAAAGAAAAAATTGAAAAGAGGGGGGGGGATGTAACACGAGGACTTCCCAGGGGGTCCGTCACGTACTGCGCGCAAAATGTACTTGACCCTCTCTCTCCGCGCAACTTCTCTCGCTTAGCGGTTTAGCGGTTTAAAAGGATAGTACCCTTAGCGAGCGGTCTAGCGGTTTAAAAGAAAGATTAAAAAGAGGGTAGGGGATGCAACACGAGGACTTCCCAGGGGGTCACCCATCCTAGTACTACTCTCGCCCAAGCACGCTTGACTTCGGAGTTCTGATGGGATCCGGTGCATTAGTGCTGGTATGATCGCATCCGTCATGTATTGCGCGCAAAATGTACTTGACCCTCTCTCTCCGCGCAACTTCTCTCGCTTAGCGGTTTAGCGGTTTAAAAGGATAGTACCCTTAGCGAGCGGTCTAGTGGTTTAAAAGAAAGATTAAAAAGAGGGTGGGGGATGCAACACGAGGACTTCCCAGGGGGTCACCCATCCTAGTACTACTCTCGCCCAAGCACGCTTAACTTCGGAGTTCTGATGGGATCCGGTGCATTAGTGCTGGTATGATCGCATCCGTCACGTACTGCGCGCAAAATGTACTTGACCCTCTCTCTCCGCGCAACTTCTCTCGCTTTGCGGTTTAGCGGTTTAAAAGGATAGTACCCTTAGCGAGCGGTCCAGCGGTTTAAAAGAAAGATCAAAAAGAGGGTAGGAGATGCAACACGAGGACTTCCCAGGGGGTCACCCATCCTAGTACTACTCTCGCCCAAGCACGCTTAACTTCGGAGTTCTGATGGGATCCGGTGCATTAGTGCTGGTATGATCGCATCCGTCACGTACTGCGCGCAAAATGTACTTGACCCTCTCTCTCCGCGCAACTTCTCTCGCTTAGTGGTTTAGCAGTTTAAAAGGATAGTACCCTTAGCGAGCGGTCCAGCGGTTTAAAAGAAAGATTAAAAAGAGGGTGGGGGATGCAACACGAGGACTTCCCAGGGGGTCCGTCACGTACTGCGCGCAAAATGTACTTGACCCTCTCTCTCCGCGCAACTTCTCTCGCTTAGTGGTTTAGCAGTTTAAAAGGATAGTCCCCTTAGCGAGCGGTCCAGCGGTTTAAAAGAAAAATTGAAAAGAGGGTGGGGGATGCAACACGAGGACTTCCCAGGGGGTCCGTCACGTACTGCGCGCAAAATGTACTTGACCCTCTCTCTCCGCGCAACTTCTCTCGCTTAGTGGTTTAGCAGTTTAAAAGGATAGTCCCCTTAGCGAGCGGTCCAGCGGTTTAAAAGAAAAATTGAAAAGAGGGTGGGGGATGCAACACGAGGACTTCCCAGGGGGTCCGTCACGTACTGCGCGCAAAATGTACTTGACCCTCTCTCTCCGCGCAACTTCTCTCGCTTAGTGGTTTAGCAGTTTAAAAGGATAGTCCCCTTAGCGAGCGGTCCAGCGGTTTAAAAGAAAAATTGAAAAGAGGGTGGGGGATGCAACACGAGGACTTCCCAGGGGGTCCGTCACGTACTGCGCGCAAAATGTACTTGACCCTCTCTCTCCGCGCAACTTCTCTCGCTTAGTGGTTTAGCAGTTTAAAAGGATAGTCCCCTTAGCGAGCGGTCCAGCGGTTTAAAAGAAAAATTGAAAAGAGGGTGGGGGATGCAACACGAGGACTTCCCAGGGGGTCCGTCACGTACTGCGCGCAAAATGTACTTGACCCTCTCTCTCCGCGCAACTTCTCTCGCTTAGTGGTTTAGCAGTTTAAAAGGATAGTCCCCTTAGCGAGCGGTCCAGCGGTTTAAAAGAAAAATTGAAAAGAGGGTGGGGGATGCAACACGAGGACTTCCCAGGGGGTCCGTCACGTACTGCGCGCAAAATGTACTTGACCCTCTCTCTCCGCGCAACTTCTCTCGCTTAGTGGTTTAGCAGTTTAAAAGGATAGTCCCCTTAGCGAGCGGTCCAGCGGTTTAAAAGAAAAATTGAAAAGAGGGTGGGGGATGCAACACGAGGACTTCCCAGGGGGTCCGTCACGTACTGCGCGCAAAATGTACTTGACCCTCTCTCTCCGCGCAACTTCTCTCGCTTAGTGGTTTAGCAGTTTAAAAGGATAGTCCCCTTAGCGAGCGGTCCAGCGGTTTAAAAGAAAAATTGAAAAGAGGGTGGGGGATGCAACACGAGGACTTCCCAGGGGGTCCGTCACGTACTGCGCGCAAAATGTACTTGACCCTCTCTCTCCGCGCAACTTCTCTCGCTTAGTGGTTTAGCAGTTTAAAAGGATAGTCCCCTTAGCGAGCGGTCCAGCGGTTTAAAAGAAAAATTGAAAAGAGGGTGGGGGATGCAACACGAGGACTTCCCAGGGGGTCCGTCACGTACTGCGCGCAAAATGTACTTGACCCTCTCTCTCCGCGCAACTTCTCTCGCTTAGTGGTTTAGCAGTTTAAAAGGATAGTCCCCTTAGCGAGCGGTCCAGCGGTTTAAAAGAAAAATTGAAAAGAGGGTGGGGGATGCAACACGAGGACTTCCCAGGGGGTCCGTCACGTACTGCGCGCAAAATGTACTTGACCCTCTCTCTCCGCGCAACTTCTCTCGCTTAGTGGTTTAGCAGTTTAAAAGGATAGTCCCCTTAGCGAGCGGTCCAGCGGTTTAAAAGAAAAATTGAAAAGAGGGTGGGGGATGCAACACGAGGACTTCCCAGGGGGTCCGTCACGTACTGCGCGCAAAATGTACTTGACCCTCTCTCTCCGCGCAACTTCTCTCGCTTAGTGGTTTAGCAGTTTAAAAGGATAGTCCCCTTAGCGAGCGGTCCAGCGGTTTAAAAGAAAAATTGAAAAGAGGGTGGGGGATGCAACACGAGGACTTCCCAGGGGGTCCGTCACGTACTGCGCGCAAAATGTACTTGACCCTCTCTCTCCGCGCAACTTCTCTCGCTTAGTGGTTTAGCAGTTTAAAAGGATAGTCCCCTTAGCGAGCGGTCCAGCGGTTTAAAAGAAAAATTGAAAAGAGGGTGGGGGATGCAACACGAGGACTTCCCAGGGGGTCCGTCACGTACTGCGCGCAAAATGTACTTGACCCTCTCTCTCCGCGCAACTTCTCTCGCTTAGTGGTTTAGCAGTTTAAAAGGATAGTCCCCTTAGCGAGCGGTCCAGCGGTTTAAAAGAAAAATTGAAAAGAGGGTGGGGGATGCAACACGAGGACTTCCCAGGGGGTCCGTCACGTACTGCGCGCAAAATGTACTTGACCCTCTCTCTCCGCGCAACTTCTCTCGCTTAGTGGTTTAGCAGTTTAAAAGGATAGTCCCCTTAGCGAGCGGTCCAGCGGTTTAAAAGAAAAATTGAAAAGAGGGTGGGGGATGCAACACGAGGACTTCCCAGGGGGTCCGTCACGTACTGCGCGCAAAATGTACTTGACCCTCTCTCTCCGCGCAACTTCTCTCGCTTAGTGGTTTAGCAGTTTAAAAGGATAGTCCCCTTAGCGAGCGGTCCAGCGGTTTAAAAGAAAAATTGAAAAGAGGGTGGGGGATGCAACACGAGGACTTCCCAGGGGGTCCGTCACGTACTGCGCGCAAAATGTACTTGACCCTCTCTCTCCGCGCAACTTCTCTCGCTTAGTGGTTTAGCAGTTTAAAAGGATAGTCCCCTTAGCGAGCGGTCCAGCGGTTTAAAAGAAAAATTGAAAAGAGGGTGGGGGATGCAACACGAGGACTTCCCAGGGGGTCCGTCACGTACTGCGCGCAAAATGTACTTGACCCTCTCTCTCCGCGCAACTTCTCTCGCTTAGTGGTTTAGCAGTTTAAAAGGATAGTCCCCTTAGCGAGCGGTCCAGCGGTTTAAAAGAAAAATTGAAAAGAGGGTGGGGGATGCAACACGAGGACTTCCCAGGGGGTCCGTCACGTACTGCGCGCAAAATGTACTTGACCCTCTCTCTCCGCGCAACTTCTCTCGCTTAGCGGTTTAGCGGTTTAAAAGGATAGTACCCTTAGCGAGCGGTCCAGCGGTTTAAAAGAAAGATTAAAAAGAGGGTGGGGGATGCAACACGAGGACTTCCCAGGGGGTCACCCATCCTAGTACTACTCTCGCCCAAGCACGCTTCACTTCGGAGTTCTGATGGGATCCGGTGCATTAGTGCTGGTATGATCGCATCCGTCACGTACTGCGCGCAAAATGTACTTGACCCTCTCTCTCCGCGCAACTTCTCTCGCTTAGCGGTTTAAAAGGATAGTATCCTTAGCGAGCGGTCCAGCGGTTTAAAAGAAAGATTAAAAAGAGGGTGGGGGATGCAACACGAGGACTTCCCAGGGGGTCACCCATCCTAGTACCCCCTCCTAGTACTACTCTCGCCCAAGCACGCTTCACTTCGGAGTTCTGATGGGATCCGGTGCATTAGTGCTGGTATGATCGCATCCGTCACGTACTGCGCGCAAAATGTACTTGACCCTCTCTCTCCACGCAACTTCTCTCGCTTAGCGGTTTAAAAGGATAGTATCCTTAGCGAGCGGTCCAGCGGTTTAAAAGAAAGATTAAAAAGAGGGTGGGGGATGCAACACGAGGACTTCCCAGGGGGTCACCCATCCTAGTACTACTCTCGCCCAAGCACGCTTCACTTTGGAGCTCTGATGGGATCCGATGCATTAGTGCTGGTATGATCGCATCCGTCATGTACTGCGCGCAAAATGTACTTGACCCTCTCTCTCCGCGCAACTTCTCTCGCCCCAGGGGGTCACCCATCCTAGTACTACTCTCGCCCAAGCACGCTTAACATCGGAGTTCTGATGGGATCCGGTGCATTAGTGCTGGTATGATCGCATCCGTCACGTACTGCGCGCAAAATGTACTTGACCCTCTCTCTCCGCGCAACTTCTCTCGCTTAGCGGTTTAGCGGTTTAAAAGGATAGTACCCTTAGCGAGCGGTCCAGCGGTTTAAAAGAAAGATTAAAAAGAGGGTAGGGGATGCAACACGAGGACTTCCCAGGGGGTCCGTCACGTATTGCGCGCAAAATGTACTTGACCCTCTCTCTCCGCGCAACTTCTCTCGCTTAGCGGTTTAGCGGTTTAAAAGGATAGTACCCTTAGCGAGCGGTCCAGCGGTTTAAAAGAAAGATTAAAAAGAGGGTGGGGGATGCAACACGAGGACTTCCCAGGGGGTCACCCATCCTAGTACTACTCTCGCCCAAGCACGCTTAACTTCGGAGTTCTGATGGGATCCGGTGCATTAGTGCTGGTATGATCGCATCCGTCACGTACTGCGCGCAAAATGTACTTGACCCTCTCTCTCCGCGCAACTTCTCTCGCTTAGCGGTTTAGCGGTTTAAAAGGATAGTACCCTTAGCGAGCCGTCCAGCGGTTTAAAAAAAAGATTAAAAAGAGGGTGGGGGATGCAACACGAGGACTTCCCAAGGGTCACCCATCCTAGTACTACTCTCGCCCAAGCACGCTTCACTTCGGAGTTCTGATGGGATCCGGTGCATTAGTGCTGGTATGATCGCATCCGTCCCGTACTGCGCGCAAAACGTACTTGACCCTCTCTCTCCGCGCATCTTCTCTCGCTTAGCGGTTTAGCGGTTTAAAAGGAAGATTAAAAAGAGGGTGGGGGATGCAGCACGAGGACTTCCCAAGGGGCACCCATCCTAGTACTACTCTCGCCCAAGCACGCTTGCCTTCGGAGTTCTGATGGGATCCGGTGCATTAGTGCTAGTATGATCGCATCCGTCCCGTACTGCGCGCAAAACGTACTTGACCCTCTCTCTCCGCGCATCTTCTCTCGCTTAGCGGTTTAGCGGTTTAAAAGGAAGATTAAAAAGAGGGTGGGGGATGCAGCACGAGGACTTCCCAAGGGGCACCCATCCTAGTACTACTCTCGCCCAAGCACGCTTGCCTTCGGAGTTCTGATGGGATCCGGTGCATTAGTGCTAGTATGATCGCATCCGTCCCGTACTGCGCGCAAAACGTACTTGACCCTCTCTCTCCGCGCATCTTCTCTCGCTTAGCGGTTTAGCGGTTTAAAAGGAAGATTAAAAAGAGGGTGGGGGATGCAGCACGAGGACTTCCCAAGGGGCACCCATCCTAGTACTACTCTCGCCCAAGCACGCTTGCCTTCGGAGTTCTGATGGGATCCGGTGCATTAGTGCTAGTATGATCGCATCCGTCCCGTACTGCGCGCAAAACGTACTTGACCCTCTCTCTCCGCGCATCTTCTCTCGCTTAGCGGTTTAGCGGTTTAAAAGGAAGATTAAAAAGAGGGTGGGGGATGCAGCACGAGGACTTCCCAAGGGGCACCCATCCTAGTACTACTCTCGCCCAAGCACGCTTGCCTTCGGAGTTCTGATGGGATCCGGTGCATTAGTGCTAGTATGATCGCATCCGTCACGTACTGCGCGCAAAATGTACTTGACCCTCTCTCTCCGCGCAACTTCTCTCGCTTAGCGGTTTAGCGGTTTAAAAGGATAGTACCCTTAGCGAGCCGTCCAGCGGTTTAAAAAAAAATTAAAAAGAGGGTGGGGGATGCAACACGAGGACTTCCCAAGGGTCACCCATCCTAGTACTACTCTCGCCCAAGCACGCTTCACTTCGGAGTTCTGA
>NC_044931.1:1754222-1755460 GCF_003576645.1 Ipomoea triloba | reverse complement strand
TTTAGATAAAGTTCGATGGCCTATTTGACATATGCTTTGCAAAAAAAGGTCATATTTACATTTACCTGCTATTACAGGTCACTAACAGGTAATTATGCCTTGATGAACTAAATTGACATGTTTATGTACCTAATTGCGACTTTAAAAGCATTTAGGGCCTATTTAATTTTTAGGTAAAGTTCGATGGCCTATTTGACATTTTTTTTGTAAAAAAAAAGTCATATTTACATTTACCTGCTATTACAGGTCACTAACAGGTAATTATGTCTTGATGGATTAAATTGACATGTTTATGTATCTAATTGCGACTCTAAAAACTTTGAGGGCCTATTTAATTCTTTAGGTAAAAGTTCGATGGCCTATTTGACATATTTTTTGCAAAAAAAAGTTGTATTTACATTTACCTGGTATTACAGTTCACTAACAGGTAATTATGTCTTGATTAACTAAATCAACATGTTTATGTACCTAATTGCAACTTTGAAAAGTTTTAGGGCCTAATTAATTTTTCAGGTAATATCGATGGCCTATTTTTGACATATTTTTTGCAAAAAAAAAAGAAGAAGTCATATTTACATTTATCTGGTATTACAAGTCACTAACAGACAATTACATCTTGTGAACTAAATTGACATGTTTATGTACCTAATTACAACTTTAAAAAATTATGAGGGCCTAATTGATTTTTTAGGTAAAATGTTCGATGACCTATTTGACATATTTTTTGCAAAAAAAAGGGTCATATTTACATTACCTGAAATTACAGGTCACTAAGAGGTAATTATGCCTTGATGAACTAAATTTACATATTTATGTACCAAATTACAACTTTAAAAAGTTTGAGGGCGTAATTAATTTTTCAAATAAAGTTCGATGGCCTATTTGACATATTTTATGCCAAAAAATTCATATTTACATTTACGGGTATTACAGGTCACTAACAGGTAATTATGCCTTGATGAACTAAATACACATGTTTATGTATCTAAACACAAACCTTTAAAAAGTTTGAAGGCCTAATTAATTTGTTAGGTAAAGTTCGATGGCCTATTTGGCATATTTTGTGCCAAAAAAGTTACATTTTCATTTACCTGAAATTACAGGTCACTAAGAGGTAATTATGCCTTGATTAACTAAATTGACATGTTTATGTACCTAATTGCCTATTTGACATATTTTTTGCCAAAAAAGTTATATTTACATTTACCTGTTATTACAGGTCACTAACAGGTAATTAT
>NC_044931.1:1752354-1753222 GCF_003576645.1 Ipomoea triloba | reverse complement strand
GCCTTGAAATGGAATTATGAGGAAGCAAGCACAAGCGGAACAATGGCAAGAGCAGAACCACCACCTCCACCACCACAAGTTGAACCTAATGCAAGAGAAATAAGGGTCCTTCGAGGCTTAACTCATGAACAATTGGCGCTTGTGAATGTGTATAAGTCAGAGAATTTAATTGGAGGGAAATACTTTGATCCGAGCGTGCTAAGGGAATTTGGGTTTGAAGACATGGTGAATCGGTTGCTAAGACAACCGCAATTGAGCAAAGTATTCGAATGGAGAGGACCGACAAATACTCCGGTTACCTATGAGTTTCTTGCTTGAGATGTGTCCCACTAAAACATTAGGTTCCCTATGCGTGGAGTTCAGACTTACATTTCCTTATTTTTCATGCACTTTACCGCTTTTTTTAGGGAATGGGAAGAACCAAAGAGCAAGCCTTGAAATTGAATTATGAGGAAGCAAGCACAAGCCGAACAATGGCAATAGCAGAACCACCACCTCCACCACCACAAGTTGAACCTAATGCAAGAGGAACAAGTGTACTCGAAGGTTTAACTCAAGAACAATTGGCGCTTGTGGATGTGTATAAGTCAGAGAATTTAATTGGAGGGAAATACTTTGATCTGAGCGTGCTAAGGGAATTTGGGTTTGAAGACATGGTGAATCGGTTGCTAAGACAACCGCAATTGAGCAAAGTATTCGAATGGAGAGGACCGACATATACTCCGGTTACCTATGAGTTTCTTGCTTGAGATGTGTCCAACTAAAACATTTGGTTCCCTATGCGTGGAGTTCAGACTTACATTTCCTTATTTTTCAGGCACTTTACCGCTTTTTTTAGGAGATGCGAAGAACCAAAGAGCAAGCTTTG
>NC_044931.1:1749022-1751354 GCF_003576645.1 Ipomoea triloba | reverse complement strand
AATCCACTAACTTGGGGGGCCACGGCACGCATGCCTCCCACCAAGTTAAACATTTCACAAACTTCCGGCCACGGCTCCCGCAGGCCTCCCGCGAAGTCAAATCATATCAATAACTTTGGGGCCACGGCTTTCAAGCCTCCCACAAAGTCAAGTCATTTCAGTCAACTTTGGGGCGCGGCACGCATGCCTCCTGCAAAGTCAACTGTTTCAATAACTTTGGGGCCGCGGCACGCATGCCTCCCACAAAGTTAAGTCTTCAACAGCTTTATCCAGAAACTAAGATTTTACCATGATACATATATAATTAGTGTCTTTCGCGAAATGTCTCGACGACATTTATTTTCAAGCCTTTTCTCAAGACATTCATATTTAATTTAGATCTCTCATCATAATAATTTCAAGTGACATGAATCACTTCTCGTTTGAAATATTAGTTTCCATTCGACCGACACGTTTGACTTTGTGGGAGGCATGAGTGCCGCGGCCCCAAAGTTAGTGATGTGTTTAACTTGGTGGGAGGCATGAGTGCCGTGGCCCCCAAGTTAGTGGCTTGTTCGACTTTGTGGGAGGCTCGAAAGCCGTGGCCCCAAAGTTACTGAGAAGTGGGATCTTCGGGAGGCATGAGTGCCGCGGCCCGGGATTCTTGAAGACTTTGCAGAATTTCCTTACTCTTATCCAGAGAGAGAAACTAAGTAAATATATTCCTAACTCTGAAAATATAGTTACTCTGTAACTACGCTGAAGGATAATGGTCACAACTCTTGAAACGTAAAAATGTGAATTGATTAACGCTTCATCCTGAATAACTGATAAAGTTACTGATAATGATATTATCACGTGTCAAGATTACGTATAAACTGTGTATACTCTTATTATTGATTGATAACCTGTATGCAGGTAGACTACGGGTTGCGGGTAAGGTTAAAATATTTTTGAAACCTTTGATTATTTTTGAGTGACCATGGATATCCTTACTTAGCCGTCGTGCTAACTACACTTCGTTGTGTTCTTAATCAGATGCAGAGTAGCGTGGGCTCCAATAGCCCCGAAGACTCCGATCCGTCGGAGTTCACATTCCCAGTCCTCGACTATGAGGACTACGCTCAGTATTTCCTTGGTGACGATCCCTATGCGCCTGGATACGCTCCCGACCCGCCGGCTCTGCTTCACGACTTTGATTCCGATCCGATTCTTGATTCCGTTCCTTCCGATCCACCAGTGTGGACTCCTGCCCCGTGCAATCCCTTGTGTCGCGTGGATGTTGTGCATGCAAGCTATGGGTATTACCCCATAGAGGTCTTAGAGGATAGTGACCCTCTAGAGTTCATAGTGTACTATCCGTACCCGTGGGACCCCACTCACCCGGAGGATTTTGATGAGTGGATGATGGTTGTAATACCCCGTATTTTCCTAACATTATTATTTTATCCTAAGGCGTTGACATTCATAAGTTATGATCTTCGGATATTTCAAAATAATTTTTATAAGTGAGTATAGTTGTTATTAAGCTGCGATCGAACGTCCCGGTCACGAACCGTAAAAATTTTAAGAGCTAGTATTCGGACCCGTTTGTCATAGGAAATGGATTTTTAGACACCATACTATTATTCTTGAATTTCCTATTTAATTAAATCAGCTCATAGCAGCGAAAATTTAATTTGATCGTACATCGCTAAATTTCGCGGTGCACCGAACCTAGCCCAATTTTGAGGGTTAGTCTGGAATAAATTTTTAGTTTCGGAAATTATTCTATCTGGATTATTTTCCACCGAAACCTTATCTGTTTGAACCACAACTGATAAGTTGGAAGATATTTTATTATTTTTTTTCCAAGCTTATCACATAAGATTGGGATCAATATAAAAGCAATTTCCCATTTCTTCAATTCTTCATTCCCATTTCGTGAGGTCATTTTCACAAGTATAAGCCTATATGGACATAATACAAACATATACAAGCATATCCAAGCTATGAACATGTATACAAAAATATCCCAAAGCTCCAAAACACCATATTTCAACCAAAATCAATTATCCAAATTCAAGTGACTAATTCCAACTTAAGGAATTCCTTACCTCCACCGGGTTACTAGTCCTCGTAGAGACTTTTGGAGTTGATTTCCCCAATTTCACCTTAAAATCCTAAGATCACAATCAACACCATAACAAGAGATTTCAAGAAATTAATCTCAAATCCATGCTCTAGGAAGGAAAATAGAACTATTTACCGAATAAAAACGAAGATTTACCGAATAAAATGAGAGATGTGAAGGAATTTGCCATGGAAATTGAAGCTTTGTGAAGAAGATGGAAATGGAATCATCTCTCTCTCT
>NC_044931.1:1747139-1748022 GCF_003576645.1 Ipomoea triloba | reverse complement strand
TAGATAGGACATCCATCTCCTTTCTTTCTTTAATTGATTACTTTTGTTTTACTTTTGTCAAACCTCTTCATCATGATTCCTTTTGCTTTGAGTGAATCTTGTAACTCTTGTCTCTTAACATCATAAAACTCACACGCTTGAATCGGTTCTAATTTGCCATCCTTGAGAACACGACACTCGGCGAACTACTTCTCCGTTTTATTAAAACCAAAACGTCAAAACTACAAAATCACTAATATACACAACTCTCAAGGAGATGAAAAGACTCCCACTACAAGGCAATGATTGGCAAATCTTCTCCGTTCATATATCTTGTGTGGTTGATGTTTATCTTGATTTGCTTCTATTTACGACAAGGCTAGGTAGTAAAGTTATGTTGCGAGATATCGGGCCTATACGAGTCCTAATCGTCCACATCCCCTCGCTTTGTCCAGGATGACGAGGCCCGGGAGAAGTGGTAGATCAAGTGTTTGTTAAAATGCCCCATCCGACTGAGGAGCCGGGAGTCCGAAGTGTGACGCCAATTGGTGATGGTGTCGAGGGCTCCCTTGATAGAAACCTAGTTGCATTGCCTAGAACATTCTATAGTAGTATCAAACATGACACCTAGATAGGACATCCATCTCCTTTCTTTCTTTAATTGATTACTTTTGTTTTACTTTTGTCAAACCTCTTCATCATGATTCCTTTTGCTTTGAGTGAATCTTGTACCCTCTTAACATCATAAAACTCACACGCTTGAATCGGTTCTAATTTGCCATCCTTGAGAACACGACACTCGGCGAACTACTTCTCCGTTTTATTAAAACCAAAACGTCAAAACTACAAAATCACTAATATACACAACTCTCAAGGAGATGAAAAGACTCCCACTACAAGGCAA
>NC_044931.1:1746660-1746877 GCF_003576645.1 Ipomoea triloba | reverse complement strand
TTGTAACTCTTGTCTCTTAACATCATAAAACTCACACGCTTGAATCGGTTCTAATTTGCCATCCTTGAGAACACGACACTCGGCGAACTACTTCTCCGTTTTATTAAAACCAAAACGTCAAAACTACAAAATCACTAATATACACAACTCTCAAGGAGATGAAAAGACTCCCACTACAAGGCAATGATTGGCAAATCTTCTCCGTTCATATATCTTG
>NC_044931.1:1744972-1745660 GCF_003576645.1 Ipomoea triloba | reverse complement strand
TATTTCAAACTGCGATATCTTACAAAGCAAACTGAACCTCCTTTTATAGGGATCAAGGATGGTTCTTGAAATACAATACAGCTGTTTACAACTATTATGGTTACGTTCCTGCTAAGTCTCAAGTAATCTCTAACATGTAGAGAAGTTAGGAAGTGGTTTGAGAGTCTTGTTGTCATGCCCCGGAGAGGCTTTTAGTTTTCTCTCACCTTTGGTCCTAATTCTCCACTGTTTTTAGAGACTCCCCGATTTGGTATCAGAGCCAGCCATATCTCTTTATTCAAAACCTTCATATTTCCCAAATATGTCTTCCTCTTCAGCTTCTACATCCACATCTATTGTACCTAGCCGTTCTTCATTTTCATTAGAAAAACCTCATTTCAAAAAATCTCTCTCTTCTAAGATGGATTATCTCTATGAGATAAATTATCTTAAAGAGGACCAAAAAATAGAAGAAACCCACCTGCCCCTTCTGAATCCATACTCTGCTTTCAATAAAAGAAACCAATCCAATTTTCTGGTTAAATCCCTTAAAGCTATTTACCAGAAAAGGTCTTTAGTTCCTAAAGAATACATCTCAGCCTCAGCCATGAACAGATGTCCCATATATTCCACCCACCAAGAACAGTTCATTACTCTTGAAATCCCTGATGAATTCCCGGCCATTTGGAGGAGAGAAGGATATACCCAT
>NC_044931.1:1715406-1742290 GCF_003576645.1 Ipomoea triloba | reverse complement strand
AAATATCAGAAGAATCTGGCTACCAATCTGAAGCAACTCAGTCAGAATCAGAAGGATATACAGATCCAGAAGGAGAAGATTCCGAGGAGTCGGAAAATCCTGCATTTATGGCAGATCCGGCAGAATCATCAACTGGTGGATACACAACTCAACAACCTGCTGATCAACCAATGGGTCATACAGAGGAAGAATACTTTGGTGTTGAAAATGCCACGGAAATGGTGATGCACAAAGGAGTAAATTATCAATTCTTTACAATTGATGATTTATCACCAGAAAAGTGGGGAGAGAAGTTTGCTGAGTTCCACACATGGATGACTACTAGGAATCTAGTAGAACGAGATACTTTCAAAATCCTGATGGAATTTACAGCAAAGTTCACCGGAATTCTTAAAGATTGGTGGTCTAAAGCAGATGGGGCATTCAAGATGATGTTCTTAGGACTACCTCTCCAGGAAGCCGTTTCAATGATTTACTTCATATTTCTGGGTAAACATGAGGATGAAGTAGAACAGAAGAGAACAGAGTTTTTCAGAATGAAGTGCCTGTCTTATGAGAAAAGGCACTTAGAGGAACACTTCAAAAGGATGACAAAAGTTTTCTATTTTCTGGGATTTGACAACAATCTCAAGCAAGCTTTTGTTTCATCCTTACCACCCCTGCTGGCAGACAGTACAGATCAACTTATCAAAAAGAATCATGGATCCATAACACATCTTTCAACTGGGCAGATTAGGCAAGCAATATTTGAAAGCCTAGACAATATTTGCCAGATCCACAACAAGTTCCAGACCTTGAGAAAGCATGAATCAATTCTTTCCAAAGCATGCCAGAAGCCAAATCTCATAATAGGATCCTCATGCAATGGAGTGTGTGGAGACAAACCCAGAGTAAGAAGGAGAAATTTCACTCGCTTCAGGAAGAATCCTCAAAACACCAGGAGGATCGGATGGAAGCCAAGGAGGAGATATTTCAGAAAATCCCAGAACCAGAAAGCACAACCAAAAAAGAGAGGAAATAAAGCATCTAACAAATGCTTTGTTTGTGGAAAGCCAGGACACTACGCCAAAGATTGCAAGGAGAAGCAAGCGGCTAAAATGATATCGGAAGTCATGTCTCTTATTGATGACGATATCGCCGAAGAAGACCTGGATGGCTATCTCAGCCCAGAAGACGAACCTTCAACAGAAACAATCTTTTCCATAGAAGATGAAGTTCCGGAAGAGGATTTTATCTCATACAATTTTGGGATAAAAGAAGATGAAGAGTTCAAGGCACCCCATGTGAAAGTACAGATCAAACATCGGTTAAGCAAGCCATTCGATGCCATAGCCCTTGTTGATACTGGAGCTCAGTTCTCAATGATGAACCCAAAGCTGTTACCTCAAGATGCATGGAGACCATCCCAGAAACGTCTTACATCAGCATCTGGAGATGATTTTGATGCAGGATTAGAGACGAAGGAACCATTGGAGATTAGCATACTTCCTAACTGCAAGATCCAAATTCATGTTCTTGGATGTGGCCTTCCAAGAAGAGATTTGCTATTAGGATTTGATGCTTTCAAGATGATGAAGGTATTGGTTCAATCACGAGGAATTAGCAAAGGCCCCTACTTCAAGCCCTATGAAGAAGATTACAGAATGTGGCAACTCAACTTCATGGATACCATCACCCAGATCAAGCAACAATTGGTGGAGCAATTATGTGCAGATTCTCATGACGAATTCATGAAGAAACACAGTAAGCCCCTATGGACCAGAGAAGAGTTCTTTATTGAACTTCCATTCAAAGATGGAAAGGTGATCAACCCCACCAAAGCCAGCCACTCAGGAATGAATCCTCAACATCTCAAAATGGCGGTTCAAGAGTGCAAGGAGTTGCAGAAGTTAGGATTAATCACAGAATCCAAGTCCTCATGGGCATGTGAAGCATTCTATGTGAACAAGCGAGCAGAACAAGCAAGGGGAAAATTACGACTTGTTATTAACTATCAACCCTTGAATCAATGTCTCAAAGATGTCAAATTTCCATTACCAAGAAGATCTATGATGTTCTCATATCTCCCAGGAGCCCAATGGTTTTCAAAGTTCGATCTCAAAGCAGGATTTTGGCAGATAGGAATCAAGCCAGAAGAAAGATACAAGACAGCCTTTTGTATCCCAGGATATCATCTTGAATGGAAGGTAATGCCTTTTGGTCTCAAAATTGCACCCAGTGAATTCCAGAAAGTGATGACCAAGATCTTTGAGCCAATTCTTGACAAAGCCCTCATTTACATCGATGACATCTTACTATTCAGTAAGACCATGGAAGAACACATCCAGCTGATCAAACAATTCATGGAGATATGCCAAAAATTTGGAATCATGTTATCCGAAAAGAAGATGTTACTAGCCCAGCAGAAGATCCAGTTTTTAGGCATGGATATTGACCAGGGAAAGTTTCAACCAGGAAGGCATGTTGCTCAGGAGTTACTCAAATTTCCTGATGAAAACCTCACAAAGCAGCAAGTTCAACAGTTTCTTGGTATAATTAATTATATCCGAGATTTTGTTCCCAACATAGCCCCTCATGTTAGCACTCTCACCAAGATGTTGAAGAAGTCACCACCAAAATGGAGCATAGAGCAAACCAAGGCAATCCGATGGATGAAGGAGCACACCAAGGAATTACCACCATTGCACATTCCAGCAGGTGAAGGACTCAGAATTCTACAAACAGATGCCAGTGATTACTATTGGGGAGCAATACTCCTACAGGAAGTCAAAGGAAAGAGGCTTGTTTGCGGCTACTCCAGTGGTAGATTCAAAGATGCAGAACTTCATTACCACTCCACTTATAAAGAGATTTTAGCCGTGAAAAATGGAATTAAAAAATTTAATTTTCATTTGATCGGTTATAAGTTTCTTATTGAGTTAGACATGTCAGCTTTTCCAAAAATGTTGCAGTTCAAGAGGAAAGAAATTCCACAAGCTCAAGCTCTAAGATGGCAACAATGGTTTTCTAGATACAACTATGATGTTCGCCATATTCCAGGAAAGAAGAATGTGGTTGCAGACTTTTTATCCAGACCACAGCAAGTTCCTCAACTCCAATTCCAGTCCAAGATCTATGAAGTCTATATGTTCAATGAAGGAAGTTCCAGCCAGAGCACTTCATCAAATGCAGATTTTCCACCAGACATTGATGTCAACCAGTTCCCATGGAGCCATGAATACCTTGAAGAAAGAAGAACAGATTGGGAAGTCAGATTATTCAGATACTATGGAGGTCATATGCTACAACCATATGGTATTCACCCTAAATATCCATTTGCTCAAATCTTTATTGCTCAAGTTCAAGATTGGCCAGAAGAGTTAAATTGGATATTTTGGTATTTATGCCATGAATATCATATTTTAATGGAGTTCCACAGGCCTAGCTTAAGAAAAGAGTTAGATCTTTCTGTTGAGAAAGATTTAATAAAATTCTTAACTTGGTTTTATCCATTAAAATACTGGAAGAAGTTATGCCAAGATGGTCCAGAATTTTTCACAGTTCATCTGCATAGGGAAGTCACAGCATGGGTATCCAGATTTTTAGAAGGACATGCAGAACCATTTATGAAGATTTATGAGCAGCACATGGAATCTATCATAGTCCGAGAAGAAGACTATCCAGAATTTCAGAGGTACATTTTCGCCCAGAACAAGGTCATTCCAAAAGAAATTTGGCCCAGAGAAGGGATTCAGCCAGATGTGAGACAAGATGATGAGATCTACCATGAAAGGATCAAGTCAGCAAAAAAC
This sequence comes from Ipomoea triloba, assembly GCF_003576645.1. Taxonomy (NCBI): domain Eukaryota; kingdom Viridiplantae; phylum Streptophyta; class Magnoliopsida; order Solanales; family Convolvulaceae; genus Ipomoea; species Ipomoea triloba. The sequence goes on along the minus strand of NC_044931.1, from coordinate 1,738,499 downwards.
CAGTACTACTATGAGCTACACCAGACCCAGAAGGAAGATATCTGGTCACAAGAGCAACCAGATTGGAACCCACAAAATTGGAAAGGAAAGAGATTCATGAGTGAAGGATAAGATTTGATCTTATCTCTCCAGCAAGGCAAATCTCATCTGCAACAAAAAATCTTATCTTCAAGGATAAGATCCCCGTCCTGACAGGGTCATGTCAGCGTTATCTTATCAGTTTGGCGTGTTGTATGAATTATTAGACAACTTTATTAAAAGGTAGCTTTACTTTATGTCAAGAAGGCCATCACACTTTGTCGGCCACATGTATTGTAATAGTTGTAAACAGCTGTATTGTATTTCAAGAACCATCCTTGATCCCTATAAAAGGAGGTTCAGTTTGCTTTGTAAGATATCGCAGTTTGAAATATAAAATTCCAAGTTTGCAAAATATCATGAGTTTCTAAGTTTTTTTTTGTTGAAGGTTTTGAATAGATTTATGGTTACGTTCCTGCTAAGTCTCAAGTAATCTCTAACATGTAGAGAAGTTAGGAAGTGGTTTGAGAGTCTTGTTGTCATGCCCCGGAGAGGCTTTTAGTTTTCTCTCACCTTTGGTCCTAATTCTCCACTGTTTTTAGAGACTCCCCGATTTGATATCTAGAAGATGTGGATCTTCTAAGGATACGTTAAAATTTGGGTAAACAGTAGCACAGACAGTGCTAGAATCAAGTGTGACTTCCATGGTGGCTATCAATGCATGTTGGTACTCTAAGTACCTGGAATCAAGGAGACATAGCTTGGCAACTACGGGTTGACCCTTTCTGCCATGATAGGTTATGGCAAAGCGGATTGCTCCAAAGTGGATATGGGTATATCCTTCTCTCCTCCAAATGGCCGGGAATTCATCAGGGATTTCAAGATTAATGAACTGTTCTTGGTGGGTGGAATATATGGGACATCTGCTCATTGCTGAGGCTGAGATATATTCTTTGGGAACTAAAGACCTTTTCTGGTAAATAGCTTTAAGGGATTTAACCAGAAGATTGGATTGGTTTCTTTTATTGAAAGCAGAGTATGGATTCAGAAGGGGCAGGTGGGTTTCTTCTATTTTTTGGTCCTCTTTAAGATAATTTATCTCATAGAGATAATCCATCTTAGAAGAGAGAGATTTTTTGAAATGAGGTTTTTCTAATGAAAAAGAAGAACGGCTAGGTACAATAGATGTGGATGTAGAAGCTGAAGAGAAAGACATATTTAGAAAATATGAAGGTATTGAATAAAGAGATATGGCTGGCTCTGATACCAAATCGGAGAGTCTCTAAAAGCAGTGGAGAAGTTAGGAAGTGGTTCGAGAGTCTTGTTGTGATGCCCCGGAGAGGCGTTTAGTTTTCTCTCACCTTTGGTCCGAATTCTCCACTGCTTTTAGAGACTCCCCGATTATGTTCATGAGTTAATCCTCTGAGGACCCTTGTTCTTCTTGCATTAAGTTCAACTTATGGTCGTGGAGGTGGTGGTTCATCTATTGCCATTGTTCGGCTTCTGCTTGTTCTTTGGTTCTTCCCATTTTCTAAAAAAAGCTGTAGAGTGCATGAAAAATAAGGAAACGTAAGTCTGAACTCCACGCATAGGGAACCTAATGTTTTAGTGGGACACATTTCAAGCAAGAAACTCATAGGTAACCGTAGTATATGTCGGTCCACTCCAATCCAATACTTTGCTCAATTGCGGTTGTCTTAGCCATCGATTTACCATTTCTTCAAACCCAAATTCCCTAAGCACACTCGGATCAAAGTATTTTTCTCCAATTAAATTCTCTGTCTTATACATATCCACAAGCGCCAATTGTTCATGAGTTAAGCCTCGGAGGACCCTTGTTCCTCTTACATTAGGTTCAACTTGTGGTGGTGGAGGTGGTGGTTCTGTTCTTACCACCAATTAGGACCCTTGTTGCTTTTGCATTACGTTCAACTTGTGGTGGTGGAGGTGGTGGTAGCTCTTGCCATTGTTCGCCTTGTGCTTGCTTCCTCATAATTCCTTTTCAAGGCTTGCTCTTTGGTTCTTCCCATTTCCTAACAAACGCGGTAAAGTGCATGAAAAATAAGGAAATGTAAGTCTATACTCCACGCATAGGGAAACTAATGTTTTAGTGCGACACATCTCAAGCTAGAAACTCATAGGTAACCGTAGTATATGTCGGTACACTCCATTCTAATACTTTGCTCAATTGCGGTTGTCTTAGCCACCGATTTACCATTTCTTCAAACCCAAATTCCCTTAGCACACTCGGATCAAAGTATTTTTCTCCAATTAAATTCTCTGTCTTATACATATCCACAAGCGCCAATTGTTCATGAGTTAAGCCTCGGAGGACCCTTGTTCCTCTTACATTAGGTTCAACTTGTGGTGGTGGAGGTGGTGGTTCTGTTCTTGCCATTGTTCGGCTTGTGCTTGCTTCTTCATAATTCGTTTTCAAGGCGTGCTCTTTGGTTCTTCCCATTTCCTAAAAAAAGCGGTAAAGTGCATGAAAAATAAGGAAATGTAAGTCTGAACTCCGCGCATAGGGAACCTATTGTTTTAGTGGGACACATCTCAAGCAAGAAACCATAGGTAACCGGAGCATATGTATGTCCTCTCCATTCGAATACTTTGCTCCATTGCGGGTGTCTTAGAAACCGATTTACCATGTCTTCAAACCCAAATTCCCTTAACACACTCGGATAAAAGTATTTCGCTCCAATTAAATTCTCCGACTTATACACATCCACAAGCGCCAATTGTTCATGAGTTAAGCCTCGGAGGACCCTTGTTGCTTTTGCATTAGGATCAACTTGAGGTGGTGGAGATGGTGGTTCTGCTCTTGCCATTGTACGACTTGTGCTTGCTTCTTCATAATTCTTTTTCAAGGCTTGTTCTTTGGTTGTTGCCATTTCCTAAAAAAAGCGGTAAGGTGCTTGAAAAATAAGAAAATGTAAGTCTGAACTCCACGCATAGGGAACCTATTGTTTTAGTGGGACACATCTCAAGAAAGACACTCATAGGTAACAGGAGTATATGTTACTTTGCTCCATTGCGGTTGTCTTAGCAACCGATTTATCATGTCTTCAAACCAAAATTCCCTTAGCACACTCGGATCAAAGTATTTCCCCACATCCAAAAGCGCCAATTGTTCATGAGTTAATCCTCTGAGGACCCTTGTTCCTCTTGCATTAGGTTCAACTTATGGTCGTGGAGGTGGTGGTTCATCTATTGCCATTGTTCGGCTTGTGCTTGCTTCCTCATAATTTCTTTTCATGGCTTGTTCTTTGGTTCTTCCCATTTCCTAAAAAAAAGCTGAAATGTAAGTCTGAACTCCACGCATAGGGTACTTAATGTTTTAGTGGGACACATCTCAAGCAAGAAACTCATAGGTAACCGGAGTATATGTCGGTCCTCTCCATTCGAATACTTTGCTCCATTGCGGGTGTCTTAGCAACCGATTTACCATGTCTTCAAACCCAAATTCCCTTAGCACACTCGGATCAAAGTATTTCCCTCCAATTAATTTCTCTGACTTATACACATCCACGAGCGCCAGTTGTTCAAGAGTTAAGCCTCGGAGGACCCTTGTTCCTCTTGCATTAGGTTCAACTTGTGGTGGTGGAGGTGGTGGTTCTGTTCTTGCCATTGTTCGACTTGTGCTTGCTTCTTCATAATTCGTTTTCAAGGCATGCTCTTTGGTTCTTTCCATTTCCTAAAAAAAGAAGTAAAATGCATGAAAAATAAGGAAATGTAAGTCTGAACTCCACGCATAGGGAACCTAATGATTTAGTGGGACACATCTCAAGCAAGAAACTCATAGGTAACCGGAGTATATGTCTGTCCTCTCAATTCGAATACTTTGCTCCATTGCGGGTGTCTTAGAAACCGATTTACCATGTCTTCAAACCCAAATTCCCTTAACACACTCGGATAAAAGTATTTCGCTCCAATTAAATTCTCCGACTTATACACATCTACAAGCGCCAATTGTTCATGAGTTAAGCCTCGGAGGACCCTTGTTGCTTTTGCATTAGGTTCAACTTGTGGTGGTGGAGGTGGTGGTTCTGCTCTTGCCATTGTTCGACTTGTGCTTGCTTCTTCATAATTCGTTTTCAAGGCTTGCTCTTTGGTTCTTTCTACTTCCTAAAAAAAGCGATAAAATGCATGAAAAATAAGGAAATGTAAGTCTGAACTCCACGCATAGGGAACCTAATGATTTAGTCGGTCCTCTCAATTCCACGCATAGGGAACCTAATGATTTAGTCGGTCCTCTCAATTCGAATATTTTTCTCCATAATGATTTAGTCGGTCCTCTCAATTCGAATATTTTTCTCCATTGCGGGTGTCTTAGCAACCGATTTACCATGTCTTCAAACCCAAATTCCCTTAGCACACTTGGATCAAAGTATTTCCCTCCAATTAATTTCTCTGACTTATACACATCAAAGTATTTCCCTCCAATTAATTTCTCTGACTTATACACATCAACGAGCGCCAGTTGTTCAAGAGTTAAGCCTCGGAGGACCCTTGTTCCTCTTGCATTACGTTCAACTTGTGGTGGTGGAGGTGGTGGTAGCTCTTGCCATTGTTCGACTTGTGCTTGCTTCTTCATAATTCGTTTTCAAGGCTTGCTCTTTGGTTCTTTCCACTTCCTAAAAAAAGCGATAAAATGCATGAAAAATAAGGAAATGTAAGTCTGAACTCCACGCATAGGGAACCTAATGATTTAGTGGGACACATTTCAAGCAAGAAACTCATAGGTAACCGGAGTATATGTCGGTCCTCTCAATTCGAATACTTTGCTCCATTGCGGGTGTCTTAGAAACTGATTTACCATGTCTTCAAACCCAAATTCCCTTAACACACTCGGATAAAAGTATTTCGCTCCAATTAAATTTTCCGACTTATACACATCCACAAGCGCCAATTGTTCATGAGTTAAGCCTCGGAGGACCCTTGTTGCTTTTGCATTAGGTTCAACTTGTGGTGGTGGAGGTGGTGGTTCTGCTCTTGCCATTGTTCGACTTGTGCTTGCTTCTTCATAATTCGTTTTCAAGGCTTGCTCTTTGGTTCTTTCCACTTCCTAAAAAAAGCGATAAAATGCATGAAAAATAAGGAAATGTAAGTCTGAACTCCACGCATAGGGAACCTAATGATTTAGTCGGTCCTCTCAATTCGAATATTTTTCTCCATTGCGGGTGTCTTAGCAACCGATTTACCATGTCTTCAAACCCAAATTCCCTTAGCACACTTGGATCAAAGTATTTCCCTCCAATTAATTTCTCTGACTTATACACATCCACGAGCGCCAATTGTTCAAGAGTTAAGCCACGGAGGACCATTGTTCCTCTTGCATTACGTTCAACTTGTGGTGGTGGAGGTGGTGGTAGCTCTTGCCATTGTTCGGCTTGTCCTTGCTTCTTCATAATTCCTTTTCAAGGCTTGCTCTTTGGTTCTTCCCATTTCCTAAAAAACGCGGTAAAGTGCATGAAAAAAAAGGAAATGTAAGTCTGAACTCCACGCATAGGGAAACTAATGTTTTAGCGGGACACATCTCAAGCTAGAAACTCATAGGTAACCGTAGTATATGTCGGTACTCTCCATTCTAATACTTTGCTCAATTGCGGTTGTCTTAGCCACCGTTTTACCATTTCTTCAAACCCAAATTCCTTTAGCACACTCGGATCAAAGGATTTTCGTCCAATTAAATTCTCTGTCTTATACACATCCACAAGCGCCAATTGATCATGAGTTAAGTCTCAGAGGACCCTTGTTCCTCTTGCATTAGGTTCAGCTTGTGGTGGTGGAGGTGGTGGTTCTGTTCTTGCCATTGTTTGGCTTGTGCTTGCTTCTTCATAATTCGTTTTCAAGGCTTGCCCTTTGGTTCTTCCCATTTCCTAAAAAAAGCGATAAAGTGCATGAAAAATAAGGAAATGTAAGTCTGAACTCCACGCATAGGGAACCTATTGTTTTAGTGGGACACATCTCAAGCAAGAAACTCATAGGTAACCGGAGTATATGTCGGTCCTCTCCATTCGAATACTTTGCTCCATTGCGGTTGTCTTAGCAACCGATTTACCATGTCTTCAAACCCAAATTCCCTTAGCACACTCGGATCAAAGTATTTCACTCCAATTAAATTCTCTGACTTATACACATCCACAAGCGCCAATTGTTCATGAGTTAAGCCTCAGAGGATCCTTGTTCTTCTTGCATTAGGTTCAACTTGTGGTGGTGGAGGTGGTGGTTCTGCTCTTGCCAATCTTTGGCTTGTGCTTGCTTCCTCATAATTCCTTTTCAAGGCTTGCTCTTTGGTTCTTCCCATTTCCTAAAAAAAGCGGTAAAGTGCATGAAAAATAAGGAAATGTAAGTCTGAACTCCACGCATAGGGAACCTAATGTTTTAGTGGGACACATCTCAAGCAAGAAACTCATAGGTAACCGGAGTATATGTCGGTCCTCTCCATTCGAATACTTTGCTCCATTGCGGTTGTCTTAGCAACCGATTTACCATGTCTTCAAACCCAAATTCCCTTAGCACACTCGGATCAAAGTATTTCACTCCAATTAAATTCTCTGACTTATACATATCCACAAGCGCCAATTGTTCATGAGTTAAGCCTCGAAGGACCCTTCTTCCTCTTGCATTAGGTTCAACTTGTGGTGGTGGAGGTGGTGGTTCTGCTCTTGCCATTCTTTGGCTTGTGCTTGCTTCCTCATAATTCCTTTTCAAGGCTTGCTCTTTGGTTTTTCACATTTCCTAAAAAAAGCGGTAAAATGCATGAAAAATAAGGAAATGTAAGTCTGAACTCTACGCATAGGGAACCTAATGATTTATGGGACACATCTCAGGCAAGAAACTCATAGGTAACCGGAGTATATGTCGGTCCTCTCAATTCGAATACTTTGCTCCATTGCGGGTGTATTAACAACCGATTTACCATATCTTCAAACCCAAATTCCCTTAGCACACTCGGATCAAAGTATTTCCTTCCAATTAATTTCTCTGACTTATACACATCCACGAGTGCCAATTGTTCAAGAGTTAAGCCTCGGAGGACCCTTGTTCCTCTTGCATTACGTTCAACTTGTGGTGGTGGAGGTCTTGTTCCTCTTGCATTACGTTCAACTTGTGGTGGTGGAGGTGGTGGTTCTGCTCTTGCCATTGTTTGACTTGTGCTTGCTTCTTCATAATTCTTTTTCAAGGCTTTTTGACTTGTGCTTGCTTCTTCATAATTCTTTTTCAAGGCTTTTTCTTTGGTTCTTGCCATTTCCTAAAAAACGCGGTAACGTGCTTCAAAAATAAGGAAATGTAAGTCTGAACTCCACGCATAGGGAACCTATTGTTTTAGTGGGACACATCTCAAGAAAGATACTCATAGGTAACAGGAGTATATATCGGTCCTCTCCATTTGAATACTTTGCTCCATTGCGGTTGTCTTAGCAACCGATTTATCATGTCTTCAAACCCAAATTCCCTTAGCACACTCGGATCAAAGTATTTCCCTCCAATTAATTTCTTTGACTTATACACATCCACGAGTGCCAATTGTTCAAGAGTTAAGCCTCGGAGGACCCTTGTTCCTCTTGCATTACGTTCAACTTGTGGTGGTGGAGGTGGTGGTTCTGCTCTTGCCATTGTTTGACTTGTGCTTGCTTCTTCATAATTCTTTTTCAAGGCTTGCTCTTTGGTTCTTTCCACTTCCTAAAAAAAGCGATAAAATGCATGAAAAATAAGGAAATGTAAGTCTGAACTCCACGCATAGGGAACCTAATGTTTTAGTGGGACACATTTCAAGCAAGAAACTCATAGGTAACCGTAGTATATGTCGGTCCTCTCCAATCCAATACTTTGCTCAATTGCGGTTGTCTTAGCCATCGATTTACCATTTCTTCAAACCCAAATTCCCTTAGCATACTCGGATCAAAGTATTTTTCTCCAATTAAATTCTCTGTCTTATACATATCCACAAGCGCCAATTGTTCATGAGTTAAGCCTCGGAGGACCCTTGTTCCTCTTACATTAGGTTCAACTTGTGGTGGTGGAGGTGGTGGTTCATCTATTGCCATTGTTCGGCTTGTGCTTGCTTCCTCATAATTTCTTTTCATGGCTTGTTCTTTGGTTCTTCCCATTACCTAAAAAAAAAGCTGTAGAGTGCATGAAAAATATGGAAATGTAAGTCTGAACTCCACGCATAGGGAACCTAATGTTTTAGTGGGACACATTTCAAGCAAGAAACTCATAGGTAACCGTAGTATATGTCGGTCCTCTCCAATCCAATACTTTGCTCAATTGCGGTTGTCTTAGCCATCGATTTACCATTTCTTCAAACACAAATTCCCTTAGAACACTCGGATCAAAGTATTTTTCTCCAATTAAATTCTCTGTCTTATACATATCCACAAGCGCCAATTGTTCATGAGTTAAGCCTCGGAGGACCCTTGTTCCTCTTACATTAGGTTCAACTTGTGGTGGAGGAGGTGGTGGTTCTGTTCTTGCCATTGTTCGGCTTGTGCTTGCTTCTTCATAATTCGTTTTCAAGGCTTCCTCTTTGGTTCTTTCCATTTCGTAAAAAAAGAGGTAAAATGCATGAAAAATAAGGAAATGTAAGTCTGAACTCCACGCATAGGGTACGTAATGTTTTACTGGGACACATCTCAAGCAAGAAACTCATAGGTAACCGGAGTATATGTCAGTCCTTTCCACTCGAATACTTTGCTCCATTGCGGGTGTCTTAGCAACCGATTTATCCTGTCTTCAAACCCAAATTTCCTTAGCACTCTCGGATCAATGTATTTCTCTCCAATTAAATTCTCTGACTTATACACTTACACAAGCGCCAATTGTTCATGAGTTAAGCCTCGGAGGACTCTTGTTCCTCTTGCATTAGGTTCAACTTGTGGTGGTGGAGGTGGTGGTTCTGCTCTTTTAGGTTCAACTTGTGGTGGTGGAGGTGGTGGTTCTGCTCTTGCCATTTCAACTTGTGGTGGTGGAGGTGGTGGTTCTGCTCTTGCCATTCTTTGGCTTGTGCTTGCTTCCTCATAATTCCTTTTCAAGGCTTGCTCTTTGGTTCTTCACATTTCCTTAAAAAAGCGGTAAAATGCATGAAATATAAGGAAATGTAAATCTGAAGTCCACGCATAGGGAGCCTAATGATTTAGTGGGACACATCTCAAGCAAGAAACTCATAGGTAACCGGAGTATATGTCGGTCCTCTCAATTCGAATACTTTGCTCCATTGCGGGTGTCTTAGCAACCGATTTACCATGTCTTCAAACCCAAATTCCGTTAGCACTCGGATCAAAGTATTTCCCTCCAAATAATTTCTCTGACTTATACACATCCACAAGCGCCAATTGATCATGAGTTAAGTCTCAGAGGACCCTTGTTCCTCTTGCATTAGGTTCAGCTTGTGGTGGTGGAGGTGGTGTTCCTCTTGCATTAGGTTCAGCTTGTGGTGGTGGAGGTGGTGGTTCTGTTGCATTAGGTTCAGCTTGTGGTGGTGGAGGTGGTGGTTCTGTTCTTGCCATTGTTGCTTGTGGTGGTGGAGGTGGTGGTTCTGTTCTTGCCATTGTTTGGCTTGTGCTTGCTTCTTCATAATTCGTTTTCAAGGCTTGCTGGCTTGTGCTTGCTTCTTCATAATTCGTTTTCAAGGCTTGCTCTTTGGTTTTTCCCATTTCCTAAAAAAAACGGTAAAGTGCATGAAAAATAAGGAAATGTAAGTCTGAACTCCACGCATAGGGAACCTATTGTTTTAGTGGGACACATCTCAAGCAAGAAACCATAGGTAACCGGAGCATATGTCTGTCCTCTCCATTCGAATACTTTGCTCCATTGCGGGTGTCTTAGAAACCGATTTACCATGTCTTCAAACCCAAATTCCCTTAACACACTCGGATAAAAGTATTTCGCTCCAATTAAATTCTCCGACTTATACACATCCACAAGCGCCAATTGTTCATGAGTTAAGCCTCGGAGGATCCTTGTTCTTCTTGCATTAGGTTCAACTTGTGGTGATGGAGGTGGTGGTTCTGCTCTTGCCAATCTTTGGCTTGTGCTTGCTTCCTCATAATTCCTTTTCAAGGCTTGCTCTTTGGTTCTTCACATTTCCTAAAAAAAGCGGTAAAATGCATGAAAAATAAGGAAATGTAAGTCTGAACTCCACGCATAGGGTACGTAATGTTTTAGTGGGACACATCTCAAGCAAGAAACTCATAGGTAACCGGAGTATATCTCGGTCCTCTCCATTCGAATACTTTGCTCCATTGCGGGTGTCTTAGCAACTGATTTACCATGTCTTCAAACCCAAATTCCCTTAGCACACTCGGATCAAAGTATTTCCCTCCAATTAATTTCTCTGACTTATACACATCCACGAGCGCCCCTCCAATTAATTTCTCTGACTTATACACATCCACGAGCGCCAGTTGTTCAAGAGTTAAGCCTCGGAGGACCCTTGTTCCTCCCAGTTGTTCAAGAGTTAAGCCTCGGAGGACCCTTGTTCCTCGTGCATTACGTTCAACTTGTGGTCGTGGAGGTGGTGGTAGCTCTTGCCATTGTTCGCCTTGTGCTTGCTTCCTCATAATTCCTTTTCAAGGCTTGCTCTTTGGTTCTTTCCACTTCCTAAAAAAAGCGATAAAATGCATGAAAAATAAGGAAATGTAAGTCTGAACTCCACGCATAGGGAACCTAATGTTTTAGTGGGACACATCTCAAGCAAGAAACTCATAGGTAACCGGAGTATATGTCGGTCCTCTCCATTCGAATACTTTGCTCCATTGCGGGTGTCTTAGCAACCGATTTACCATGTCTTCAAACCCAAATTCCCTTAGCACACTCGGATCAAAGTATTTCCCTCCAATTAATTTCTCTGACTTATACACATCCACAAGCGCCAATTGTTCATGAGTTAAGCCTCGGAGGACCCTTGTTCCTCTTGCATTAGGTTCAACTTGTGGTGGTGGAGGTGGTGGTTCTGCTCTTGCCATTGTTCGGCTTGTGCTTGCTTCCTCATAATTCCATTTCAAGGCTTGCTCTTTGGTTCTTCCCATTTCCTAAAAAAAGCGGTAAAGTGCATGAAAAATAAGGAAATGTAAGTCTGAACTCCACGCATAGGGAAACTAATGTTTTAGTGGGACACATCTCAAGCTAGAAACTCATAGGTAACCGTAGTATATGTCGGTACACTCCATTCTAATACTTTGCTCAATTGCGGTTGTCTTAGCCACCGATTTACCATTTCTTCAAACCCAAATTCCTTTAGCACACTCGGATCAAAGTATTTTCGTCCAATTAAATTCTCTGTCTTATACACATCCATAAGCGCCAATTGATCATGAGTTAAGTCTCAGAGGACCCTTGTTCCTCTTGCATTAGGTTCAGCTTGTGTTGGTGGAGGTGGTGGTTCTGTTCTTGCCATTGTTCGGCTTGTGCTTGCTACTTCATAATTCGTTTTCAAGGCTTGCTCTTTGGTTCTTCGCATTTCCTAAAAAAAGCGGTAAAGTGCATGAAAAATAAGGAAATGTAATGCTGAACTCCACGCATAGGGAACCTATTGTTTTAGTGGGACACATCTCAAGCAAGAAACCATAGGTAACCGGAGCATATGTCTGTCCTCTCCATTCGAATACTTTGCTCCATTGCGGGTGTCTTAGAAACCGATTTACCATGTCTTCAAACCCAAATTCCCTTAACACACTCGGATAAAAGTATTTCGCTCCAATTAAATTCTCCGACTTATACACATCCACAAGCGCCAATTGTTCATGAGTTAAGTCTCGGAGGACCCTTGTTGCTTTTGCATTAGGTTCAACTTGTGGTGGTGGAGGTGGTGGTTCTGCTCTTGCCATTGTTCGACTTGTGCTTGCTTCTTCATAATTCGTTTTCAAGGCTTGTTCTTTGGTTCTTTCCACTTCCTAAAAAAAGCGTTAAAATGCATGAAAAATAAGGAAATGTAAGTCTGAACTCCACGCATAGGGAACCTAATGATTTAGTCGGTCCTCTCAATTCGAATATTTTTCTCCATTGCGGGTGTCTTAGCAACCGATTTACCATGTCTTCAAACCCAAATTCCCTTAGCACACTTGGATCAAAGTATTTCCCTCCAATTAATTTCTCTGACTTATACACATCCACGAGCGCCAATTGTTCAAGAGTTAAGCCACGGAGGACCATTGTTCCTCTTGCATTACGTTCAACTTGTGGTGGTGGAGGTGGTGGTAGCTCTTGCCATTGTTCGGCTTGTCCTTGCTTCTTCATAATTCCTTTTCAAGGCTTGCTCTTTGGTTCTTCCCATTTCCTAAAAAACGCGGTAAAGTGCATGAAAAAAAAGGAAATGTAAGTCTGAACTCCACGCATAGGGAAACTAATGTTTTAGCGGGACACATCTCAAGCTAGAAACTCATAGGTAACCGTAGTATATGTCGGTACTCTCCATTCTAATACTTTGCTCAATTGCGGTTGTCTTAGCCACCGTTTTACCATTTCTTCAAACCCAAATTCCTTTAGCACACTCGGATCAAAGGATTTTCGTCCAATTAAATTCTCTGTCTTATACACATCCACAAGCGCCAATTGATCATGAGTTAAGTCTCAGAGGACCCTTGTTCCTCTTGCATTAGGTTCAGCTTGTGGTGGTGGAGGTGGTGGTTCTGTTCTTGCCATTGTTTGGCTTGTGCTTGCTTCTTCATAATTCGTTTTCAAGGCTTGCTCTTTGGTTCTTCCCATTTCCTAAAAAAAGCGGTAAAGTGCATGAAAAATAAGGAAATGTAAGTCTGAACTCCACGCATAGGGAACCTAATGTTTTAGTGGGACACATCTCAAGCAAGAAACTCATAGGTAACCGGAGTATATGTCGGTCCTCTCCATTCGAATACTTTGCTCCATTGCGGTTGTCTTAGCAACCGATTTACCATGTCTTCAAACCCAAATTCCCTTAGCACACTCGGATCAAAGTATTTCACTCCAATTAAATTCTCTGACTTATACATATCCACAAGCGCCAATTGTTCATGAGTTAAGCCTCGAAGGACCCTTCTTCCTCTTGCATTAGGTTCAACTTGTGGTGGTGGAGGTGGTGGTTCTGCTCTTGCCATTGTTCGGCTTGTGCTTCTTCCTCATAATTCCTTTTCAAGGCTTGCTCTTTGGTTCTTCCCATTTCCTAAAAAAAGCGGTAAAGTGCATGAAAAATAAGGAAATGTAAGTCTGAACTCCACGCATAGGGAACCTAATGTTTTAGTGGGACACATCTCAAGCAAGAAACTCATAGGTAACCGGAGTATATGTCGGTCCTCTCCATTCGAATACTTTGCTCCATTGCGGTTGTCTTAGCAACCGATTTACCATGTCTTCAAACCCAAATTCCCTTAGCACACTCGGATCAAAGTATTTCACTCCAATTAAATTCTCTGACTTATACATATCCACAAGCGCCAATTGTTCATGAGTTAAGCCTCGAAGGACCCTTCTTCCTCTTGCATTAGGTTCAACTTGTGGTGGTGGAGGTGGTGGTTCTGCTCTTGCCATTGTTCGGCTTGTGCTTCTTCCTCATAATTCCTTTTCAAGGCTTGCTCTTTGGTTCTTCCCATTTCCTAAAAAAAGCGGTAAAGTGCATGAAAAATAAGGAAATGTAAGTCTGAACTCCACGCATAGGGAACCTAATGTTTTAGTGGGACACATCTCAAGCAAGAAACTCATAGGTAACCGGAGTATATGTCGGTCCTCTCCATTCGAATACTTTGCTCCATTGCGGTTGTCTTAGCAACCGATTTACCATGTCTTCAAACCCAAATTCCCTTAGCACACTCGGATCAAAGTATTTCACTCCAATTAAATTCTCTGACTTATACATATCCACAAGCGCCAATTGTTCATGAGTTAAGCCTCGAAGGACCCTTCTTCCTCTTGCATTAGGTTCAACTTGTGGTGGTGGAGGTGGTGGTTCTGCTCTTGCCATTGTTCGGCTTGTGCTTCTTCCTCATAATTCCTTTTCAAGGCTTGCTCTTTGGTTCTTCCCATTTCCTAAAAAAAGCGGTAAAGTGCATGAAAAATAAGGAAATGTAAGTCTGAACTCCACGCATAGGGAACCTAATGATTTAGTGGGACACATCTCAAGCAAGAAACTCATAGGTAACCGGAGTATATGTCGGTCCTCTCCATTCGAATACTTTGCTCCATTGCGGTTGTCTTAGCAACCGATTTATCATGTCTTCAAACCCAAATTCCCTTAGCACACTCGGATCAAAGTATTTCCCATCAATTAAATTCTCTGACTTATACACATCCAAAAGCGCCAATTGTTCATATGTTAATCCTCTGAGGACCCTTTTTTCTCTTGCATTAGGTTCAACTTATGGTCGTGGAGGTGGTGGTTCATCTATTGCCATTGTTCGGCTTGTGCTTGCTTCCTCATAATTTCTTTTCATAGCTTGTTCTTTGGTTCTTCCCATTTCCTAAACAAAAGCTGTAGAGTGCATGAAAAATAAGGAAATGTAAGTCTGAACTCCACGCATAGGGAACCTAATGTTTTAGTGGGACACATTTCAAGCAAGAAACTCATAGGTAACCGTAGTATATGTCGGTCCTCTCCAATCCAATACTTTGCTCAATTGCGGTTGTCTTAGCCATCGATTTACCATTTCTTCAAACCCAAATTCCCTTAACACACTCGGATAAAAGTATTTCGCTCCAATTAAATTCTCCGACTTATACACATCCACAAGCGCCAATTGTTCATGAGTTAAGCCTCGGAGGACCCTTGTTCCTCTTACATTAGGTTCAACTTGTGGTGGTGGAGGTGGTGGTTCATCTATTGCCATTGTTCGGCTTGTGCTTGCTTCCTCATAATTTCTTTTCATGGCTTGTTCTTTGGTTCTTCCCATTACCTAAAAAAAAAGCTGTAGAGTGCATGAAAAATAAGGAAATGTAAGTCTGAACTCCACGCATAGGGAACCTAATGTTTTAGTGGGACACATTTCAAGCAAGAAACTCATAGGTAACCGTAGTATATGTCGGTCCTCTCCAATCCAATACTTTGCTCAATTGCGGTTGTCTTAGCCATCGATTTACCATTTCTTCAAACCCAAATTCCCTTAGAACACTCGGATCAAAGTATTTTTCTCCAATTAAATTCTCTGTCTTATACATATCCACAAGCGCCAATTGATCATGAGTTAAGTCTCAGAGGACCCTTGTTCCTCTTGCATTAGGTTCAGCTTGTGGTGGTGGAGGTGGTGGTTCTGTTCTTGCCATTGTTCGGCTTGTGCTTGCTTCTTCATAATTCGTTTTCGAGGCTTTCTCTTTGGTTCTTCCCATTTCCTAAAAAAAGCGGTAAAGTGCATGAAAAATAAGGAAATGTAAGTCTGAACTCCACGCATAGGGAACCTATTGTTTTAGTGGGACACATCTCAAGCAAGAAACCATAGGTAACCGGAGCATATGTCTGTCCTCTCCATTCGAATACTTTGCTCCATTGCGGGTGTCTTAGAAACCGATTTACCATGTCTTCAAACCCAAATTCCCTTAACACACTCGGATAAAAGTATTTCGCTCCAATTAAATTCTCCGACTTATACACATCCACAAGCGCCAATTGTTCATGAGTTAAGCCTCGGAGGATCCTTGTTCTTCTTGCATTAGGTTCAACTTGTGGTGGTGGAGGTGGTGGTTCTGCTCTTGCCAATCTTTGGCTTGTGCTTGCTTCCTCATAATTCCTTTTCAAGGCTTGCTCTTTGGTTCTTCACATTTCCTAAAAAAAGCGGTAAAATGCATGAAAAATAAGGAAATGTAAGTCTGAAGTCCACGCATAGGAACCTAATGATTTAGTGGGACACATCTCAAGCAAGAAACTCATAGGTAACCGGAGTATATGTCGGTCCTCTCAATTCGAATACTTTGCTCCATTGCGGGTGTCTTAGCAACCGATTTACCATGTCTTGATACCAAATCGAGGAGTCTCTAAAAGCAGTGGAAAATTAGGACCAAAGGTGAGAGAAAACTAAAAGCCTCTCCGGGACATGACAACAAGACTCTCGAACCACTTCCTAACTTCTCTACATGTTAGAGATTATTTGAGACTTAGCAGGAACATAACCATAAATCTATTCAAAACCTTCAACTGAAAAACTTAGAAACTCATGATATTTTGCAAATTGGGAAATTTTATATTTCAAACTGCGATATCTTACAAAGCAAACTGAACCTCCTTTTATAGGGATCAAGGATGGTTCTCGAAATACAATACAGCTGTTTACAATTATTATAATACATGTGGCCGACAAAGTGTGATGGCCTTCTTGACATAAAGTAAAGCTACCTTTTAATAAAGTTGTCTANCAGTATTTTAATGGATAAAACCAAGTTAAGAATTTTATTAAATCTTTCTCAACAGAAAGATCTAACTCTTTTCTTAAGCTAGGCTTGTGGAACTCCATTAAAATATGATATTCATGGCATAAATACCAAAATATCCAATTTAACTCTTCTGGCCAATCTTGAACTTGAGCAATAAAGATTTGAGCAAATGGATATTTAGGGTGAATACCATATGGTTGTAGCATATGACCTCCATAGTATCTGAATAATCTGACTTCCCAATCTGTTCTTCTTTCTTCAAGGTATTCATGGCTCCATGGGAACTGGTTGACATCAATGTCTGGTGGACAATCTGCATTTGATGAAGTGCTCTGGCTGGAACTTCCTTCATTGAACATATAGACTTCATAGAGCTTGGACTGGAACTGGAGTTGAGGAACTTGCTGTGGTCTGGATAAAAAGTCTGCAACCACATTCTTCTTTCCTGGAATATGGCGAACATCATAGTTGTATCTAGAAAACCATTGTTGCCATCTTAGAGCTTGAGCTTGTGGAATTTCTTTCCTCTTGAACTGCAACATTTTTGGAAAAGCTGACATGTCTAACTCAATAAAAAACTTATAACCGATCAAATGAAAATTAAATTTTTTAATTCCATTTTTCACGGCTAAAATCTCTTTATAAGTGGAGTGGTAATGAAGTTCTGCATCTTTGAATCTACCACTGGAGTAGCCGCAAACAAGCCTTTTTCCTTTGACTTCCTGTAGGAGTATTGCTCCCCAATAGTAATCACTGGCATCTGTTTGTAGAATTCTGAGTCTTTCACCTGCTGGAATGTGCAATGGTGGTAATTCCTTGGTGTGCTCCTTCATCCATCGGATTGCCTTGGTTTGTTCTATGCTCCATTTTGGTGGTGACTTCTTCAACATCTTGGTGAGAGTGCTAACATGAGGGGCTATGTTGGGAACAAAATCTCGGATATAATTAATTATACCAAGAAATTGTTGAACTTGCTGCTTTGTGAGGTTTTCATCAGGAAATTTGAGTAACTCCTGAGCAATATGCCTTCCTGGTTGAAACTTTCCCTGGTCAATATCCATGCCTAAAAACTAGATCTTCTGCTGGGCTAGTAACATCTTCTTTTCGGATAACATGATTCCAAATTTTTGACATATCTCCATGAATTGTCTGATCAGCTGGATGTATTCCTCCATGGTCTTACTGAATAGTAAGATATCATCGATGTAAATGAGGGCTTTGTCAAGAATTGGCTCAAAGATCTTGGTCATCACTTTCTGGAATTCACTAGGTGCAATTTTGAGACCAAAAGGCATTACCTTCCATTCAAGATGATATCCTGGGATACAAAAAGCTGTCTTGTATCTTTCTTCTTGCTTGATTCCTATATGCCAAAATCCTGCTTTGAGATCGAACTTTGAAAACCATTGGGCTCCTGGGAGATATGAGAACATCATAGATCTCCTTGGTAATGGAAATTTGACATCTTTGAGACATTGATTCAAGGGTTGATAATTGATAACAAGTCGTAACTTTCCCCTTGCTTGTTCTGCTCGCTTGTTCACATAGAATGCTTCACATGCCCATGAGGACTTGGATTCTGTGATTAGTCCTAACTTCTGCAACTCCTTACACTCTTGAACCGCCATTTTGAGATGTTGAGGATTCATTCCTGAGTGGCTGGCTTTGGTGGGGTTGATCACCTTTCCTTCTTTGAATGGGAGTTCAATAAAGAATTCTTCCCTGGTCCATAGGGGCTTACTGTGTTTCTTCATGAATTCGTCATGAGAGTCTGCACATAATTGCTCCACCAATTGTTGCTTGATCTGGGTGATGGTATCCATGAAGTTGAGTTGCCACATTCTGTAATCTTCTTCATAGGGCTTGAAGTATAGGCCTTTGCTAATTCCTCGTGATTGAACCAATACCTTCATCATCTTGAAAGCATCAAATCCTAATAGCAAATCCCTTCTTGGAAGGCCACATCCAAGAACATGAATTTGGATCTTGCAGTTAGGAAGTATGCTAATCTCCAATGGTTCCTTCGTCTCTAATCCTGCATCAAAATCATCTCCAGATGCTGATGTAAGACGTTTCTGGGATGGTCTCCATGCCTCTTGAGGTAACAGCTTTGGGTTCATCATTGAGAACTGAGCTCCAGTATCAACAAGGGCTATGGCATCGAATGGCTTGCTTAACCGGTGCTTGATCTGTACTTTCACATGGGGTGCCTTGAACTCTTCATCTTCTTTTATCTCAAAATTGTATGAGATAAAATCCTCTTCCGGAACTTCATCTTCTATGGAAAAGATTGTTTCTACTCAAGGTTGTCTTCTAGGCTGAGATAGCCATCCAGGTCTTCTTCGGCGATATCGTCATCAATAAGAGACATGATTTCCGATATCATTTTAGCCGCTTGCTTCTCCTTGCAATCTTTGGCGTAGTGTCCTGGCTTTCCACAAACAAAGCATTTGTTAGATGCTTTATTTCCTCTCTTTTTTGGTTGTGCTTTCTGGTTCTGGGATTTTCTGAAATATCTCGTCCTTGGCTTCCATCCGATTCTCCTGGTGTTTTGAGGATTCTTCCTGAAGCGAGTGAAATTTCTCCTTCTTACTTTGGGTTTGTCTCCACACACTCCATTGCATGAGGATCCTATTATGAGGTTTGGTTTCTGGCATGCTTTGGAAAGAATTGATTCATGCTTTCTCAAGGTCTAGAACTTGTTGTGGATCTGGCAAATATTGTCTAGGCTTTCAAATATTGCTTGCCTAATCTGCCCAGTTGAAAGATGTGTTATGGATCCATGATTCTTTTTGATAAGTTGATCTGTACTGTCTGCCAGCAGGGGTGGTAAGGATGAAACAAAAGCTTGCTTGAGATTGTTGTCAAATCCCAGAAAATAGAAAACTTTTGTCATCCTTTTGAAGTGTTCCTCTAAGTGCCTTTTCTCATAAGACAGGCACTTCATTCTGAAAAACTCCGTTCTCTTCTGTTCTACTTCATCTTCATGTTTACCCAGAAATATGAAGTAAATCATTGAAACGGCTTCCTGGAGAGGTAGTCCTAAGAACATCATCTTGAATGCCCCATCTGCTTTAGACCACCAATATTTAAGAATTCCGGTGAACTTTGCTGTAAATTCCATCAGGATTTTGAAAGTATCTCGTTCTACTAGATTCCTGGTAGTCATCCATGTGTGGAACTCAGCAAACTTCTCTCCCCACTTTTCTGGTGATAAATCATCAATTGTAAAGAATTGATAATTTACTCCTTTGTGCATCACCATTTCTGTGGTATTTTCAACACCAAAGTATTCTTCCTCTGTATGACCCATTGGTTGATCAGCAGGTTGTTGAGTTGTGTATCCACCAGTTGATGATTCTGCCGGATCTGCCATAAATGCAGGGTTTTCTGAATCATGATTAGAAATAGAAAAGGATTCTTCTCCTTCTGGATCTGTATATCCTTCTGATTCTGACTGAGTTGCTTCAGATTGGTAGCCAGATTCTTCTGATACTGACTGAGTTGCTTCAGATTGGTAGCCAGATTCTTCTGATATTTCTCCAGTTGCTTCAGATTGGTAGCCAGATTCTTCTGATATTTCTCCTGCACTATAAGCTTCCATGACTGGTAGTTCTGATATTTCTCCTGCACTATAAGCTTCCATGACTGGTAGGTTTCTCTCAGGTGGGTCTGGGCCTTTGATAACAGAATGTAGGTTTCTCTCAGGTGGGTCTGGGCCTTTGATAACAGAATAAAAAAGATCCTTATCTGTGATTGTTTCATGGAGCATCATTTGGGTCGTATTTGGGGTTGTATTTGGTGGAGGGTACAGGTAATTTGATTTTGAGGATATAATTGGCTGGGATGGAATGGTAGTTTGTTCTGAAATGGTGAAAGGTCTAAAAACTTGCTGGTGTAAAGGGTGAGATGGATTTCTAATTTTCCAAGCAGAGAACAATTTTGTTTGAGAATCAGTTTGGGCTTGAGATGTGGGTAAAGGCAAAGTTGGTTGTGGTGGGGGTTGTGGATACTTTTGTTTAGGCTTACTTCTCCTATGGTACTCATCTAGAATGGAAGAGTCTGTAGGAGGAAACATAGGGTTTCCAGACTGGAACGACGAACTTGTTAAGGAACTGGTTTGGTAAAATGGTGTTGGAGTAGAGGTAGCTGGGTATTTTTCGGGTGTTTCAAACAAATTGGGTTGGTAAGGTTGTTTGGGCCTGATCTCGGATCTCAACTGGTCTATCATGCTCCGGATAGAAGCAGTTTCGTTGGCTTGGTACTGAAAATGGGCTTGAAGGGATTGACCATAAGAAGGTCTCTCAAAAGGGATCTGCTCCAATCTTTTCTCCAGAATCTGGATCCTTGAGTCAATCTTTGAATAGTATTCTCCAGATTTGTGGCTTAGCTCAACAAGATTGTTAGAAATTGATTTGAGGGTGCGGTTTTGAGCTAAGGCGTTCTCCGTTTGCCAGTTTAAAGTCTGCTCAATGGATGGTTGTCCTCTTAACTGGCCTGTTGGTAATACTTCATTATGAGCTGGGATCTTTGGTGCATGCATAGAACCTCCTCGCTGAAAACTTTCCAAAGGGGGAAAGTCCTCCTCATAGGATTCTGAGATCACCATTGCTGGGATAGCTGGTAAAGCTGGAACTATTGTGGGCTCCTTTCTTAAGTACTCTTGCTCATAGCAATTAAGAGCTTTCTTTTTTCTTTGCAGGGGCACAGGTGGTGTCCCTCTAAAACATTAGGTTTCCTATGCGGGGAGTTCAGACTTAAATTTCCTTATTTTTCATGCACTTAACGCTTTTTTTGGGAAACGGGAAGAACCAAAGAGCAAGCCTAGAAAAGAAATTATGAGGAAGGAAGCACAAGCCGAACAATGGCAAGAGCTACCACCACCTCCACCACCACAAGTTGAACATAATGCAAGAGGAACAAGGGTCCTCCGAGGCTTAACTCAAGAACAATTGGCGCTTGTGGACGAGTATAAGTTAGAGAATTTAATTGGAGGGAAATACTTTGATCCGAGTGTGCTAAGGGAATTTGGGTTTGAAGACATGGTAAATCGGTTGCTAAGACACCCGCAATAGAGCAAACTATTCGAATGGAGAAGACCAACATANTTTCTCTCAGGTGGGTCTGGGCCTTTGATAACAGAATAAAAAAGATCCTTATCTGTGATTGTTTCATGGAGCATCATTTGGGTCGTATTTGGGGTTGTATTTGGTGGAGGGTACAGGTAATTTGATTTTGAGGATATAATTGGCTGGGATGGAATGGTAGTTTGTTCTGAAATGGTGAAAGGTCTAAAAACTTGCTGGTGTAAAGGGTGAGATGGATTTCTAATTTTCCAAGCAGAGAACAATTTTGTTTGAGAATCAGTTTGGGCTTGAGATGTGGGTAAAGGCAAAGTTGGTTGTGGTGGGGGTTGTGGATACTTTTGTTTAGGCTTACTTCTCCTATGGTACTCATCTAGAATGGAAGAGTCTGTAGGAGGAAACATAGGGTTTCCAGACTGGAACGACGAACTTGTTAAGGAACTGGTTTGGTAAAATGGTGTTGGAGTAGAGGTAGCTGGGTATTTTTCGGGTGTTTCAAACAAATTGGGTTGGTAAGGTTGTTTGGGCCTGATCTCGGATCTCAACTGGTCTATCATGCTCCGGATAGAAGCAGTTTCGTTGGCTTGGTACTGAAAATGGGCTTGAAGGGATTGACCATAAGAAGGTCTCTCAAAAGGGATCTGCTCCAATCTTTTCTCCAGAATCTGGATCCTTGAGTCAATCTTTGAATAGTATTCTCCAGATTTGTGGCTTAGCTCAACAAGATTGTTAGAAATTGATTTGAGGGTGCGGTTTTGAGCTAAGGCGTTCTCCGTTTGCCAGTTTAAAGTCTGCTCAATGGATGGTTGTCCTCTTAACTGGCCTGTTGGTAATACTTCATTATGAGCTGGGATCTTTGGTGCATGCATAGAACCTCCTCGCTGAAAACTTTCCAAAGGGGGAAAGTCCTCCTCATAGGATTCTGAGATCACCATTGCTGGGATAGCTGGTAAAGCTGGAACTATTGTGGGCTCCTTTCTTAAGTACTCTTGCTCATAGCAATTAAGAGCTTTCTTTTTTCTTTGCAGGGGCACAGGTGGTGTCCCTCTAAAACATTAGGTTTCCTATGCGGGGAGTTCAGACTTAAATTTCCTTATTTTTCATGCACTTAACGCTTTTTTTGGGAAACGGGAAGAACCAAAGAGCAAGCCTAGAAAAGAAATTATGAGGAAGGAAGCACAAGCCGAACAATGGCAAGAGCTACCACCACCTCCACCACCACAAGTTGAACATAATGCAAGAGGAACAAGGGTCCTCCGAGGCTTAACTCAAGAACAATTGGCGCTTGTGGACGAGTATAAGTTAGAGAATTTAATTGGAGGGAAATACTTTGATCCGAGTGTGCTAAGGGAATTTGGGTTTGAAGACATGGTAAATCGGTTGCTAAGACACCCGCAATGGAGCAAAGTATTCGAATGGAGAGGACCGACATATACTCCGGTTACCTATGAGTTTCTTGCTTGAGATGTGTCCCACTAAAACATTAGGTTCCCTATGCGTGGAGTTCAGACTTACATTTCCTTATTTTTCATGCACTTTACCGCTTTTTTAGGGAAACGGGAAGAACCAAACAGCAAGCCTTGAAAAGGAATTATGAGGAAGCAAGCACAAGCCGAACAATGGCAAGAGCAGAACCACCACAACCACCACCACAAGTTG
>NC_044931.1:1698565-1709410 GCF_003576645.1 Ipomoea triloba | reverse complement strand
GGAAGCAAGCACAAGCCGAACAATGGCAAGAGCAGAACCACCACAACCACCACCACAAGTTGTGTCTAATGCAAGAGGAACCAGGCTCCTCCGAGACTTAACTGAAGAACAATTGGCGCTTGCGGATGTGTATAAGTCAGAGAATTTAATTGGAAGAAAATACTTTGATCCGAGTGTGCTAAGGGAATTTGGGTTTGAAGACATGGTAAATCGGTTGCTAAGACACCCGCAATGGAGCAAAGTATTCGAATGGAGAGGACCGACATATACTCCGGTTACCTATGAGTTTCTTGCTTGAGATGTGTCCCACTAAAACATTAGGTTTCCTATGCGTGGAGTTCAGACTTACATTTCCTTATTTTTCATGCACTTTACCACTTTTTTTGGGAAACGGGAAGAACCAAACAGCAAGCCTTGAAAGGAATTATGAGGAAGCAAGCACAAACCGAACAATGGCAAGAGTAGAACCACCACAACCACCACCACAAGTTGTACCTAATGCAAGAGGAACAAGGCTCCTCCGAGGCTTAACTCAAGAACAATTGGCGCTTGTGGATGTGTATAAGTCAGAGAATTTAATTGGAAGGAAATACTTTGATCCGAGTGTGCTAAGGGAATTTGGGATTGAAGACATGGTAAATCGGTTGCTAAGACACCCGCAATGGAGCAAAGTATTCGAATGGAGAGGACCAACATATACTACGGTTACCTACGAGTTTCTGGCTTGAGATGTGTCCCACTAAAACATTAGGTTTCCTATGCGTGGAGTTCAGACTTACATTTCCTTATTTTTCATGCACTTAACGCTTTTTTTGGGAAATGGAAAGAACCAAAGAGCAAGCCTAGAAAAGGAATTATGAGGAAGGAAGCACAAGCCGAACAATGACAAGAGCTACCACCACCTCCACCACCACAAGTTGAACATAATGCAAGAGGAACAAGGCTCCTTCAAGGCTTAACTCAAGAACAATTGGCGCTTGTGGGGCTCCTTCAAGGCTTAACTCAAGAACAATTGGCGCTTGTGGATGTGTATAAGTCAGAGAATTTAATTGGAAGGAAATACTTTGATCCGAGTGTGCTAAGGGAATTTGGGATTGAAGACATGGTAAATCGGTTGCTAAGACACCCGCAATGGAGCAAAGTATTCGAATGGAGAAGACCAACATATACTACGGTTACCTAAGAGTTTCTGGCTTGAGATGTGTCCCACTAAAACATTAGGTTTCCTATGCGTGGAGTTCAGACTTACATTTCCTTATTTTTCATGCACTTAACGCTTTTTTTGGGAAACGGGAAGAACCAAAGAGCAAGCCTAGAAAAGGAATTATGAGGAAGGAAGCACAAGCCGAACAATGGCAAGAGCTACCACCACCTCCACCACCACAAGTTGAACATAATGCAAGAGGAACAAGGCTCCTCCGAGGCTTAACTCAAGAACAATTGGCGCTTGTGGATGTGTATAAGTCAGAAAATTTAATTGGAAGGAAATACTTTGATCCGAGTGTGCTAAGAGAATTTGGGATTGAAGACATGGTAAATCGGTTGCTAAGACACCCGCAATGGAGCAAAGTATTCGAATGGAGAAGACCAACATATACTACGGTTACCGACGAGTTTCTGGCTTGAGATGTGTCCCACTAAAACATTAGGTTTCCTATGCGTGGAGTTCAGACTTACATTTCCTTATTTTTCATGCACTTAACGCTTTTTTTGGGAAACGGGAAGAACCAAAGAGCAAGCCTAGAAAAGGAATTATGAGGAAGGAAGCACAAGCCGAACAATGGCAAGAGCTACCACCACCTCCACCACCACAAGTTGAACATAATGCTAGAGGAACAAGGGTCCTCCGAGGCTTAACTCAAGAACAATTGGCGCTTGTGGATGTGTATAAGTTAGAGAATTTAATTGGAAGGAAATACTTTGATCCGAGTGTGCTAAGGGAATTTGGGATTGAAGACATGGTAAATCGGTTGCGAAGACACCCGCAATGGAGCAAAGTATTCGAATGGAGAAGACCAACATATACTACGGTTACCTAAGAGTTTCTTGCTTGAGATGTGTCCCACTAAAACGTTAGGTTCCCTATGCGTGGAGTTTAGACTTACATTTCCTTATTTTTCATGCACTTTACCGCTTTTTTTGGGAAACGGGAAGAACCAAACAGCAAGCCTTGAAAAGGAATTATGAGGAAGCAAGCACAAGCCGAACAATGGCAAGAGCAGAACCACCACAACCACCACCACAAGTTGTACCTAATGCAAGAGGAACAAGGCTCCTCCGAGGCTTAACTCAAGAACAATTGGCGCTTGTGGATGTGTATAAGTCAGAGAATTTAATTGGAAAGAAATACATTGATCCGAGTGTGCTAAGGGAATTTGGGTTTGAAGACATGGTAAATCGGTTGCTAAGACACCCGCAATGGAGCAAAGAATTCGAATGGAGAGGACCAACATAGACTTCGGTTACATACGAGTTTCTGGCTTGAGATGTGTCCCACTAAAACATTAGGTTTCCTATGCGTGGAGTTCAAACTTACATTTCCTTATTTTTCATGCACTTAACGCTTTTTTTGGGAAACGGGAAGAACCAAAGAGCAAGCCTAGAAAAGGAATTATGAGGAAGGAAGCACCAAAGAGCAAGCCTAGAAAAGGAATTATGAGGAAGGAAGCACCAAAGAGCAAGCCTAGAAAAGGAATTATGAGGAAGGAAGCACAAGCCGAACAATGTAGAAAAGGAATTATGAGGAAGGAAGCACAAGCCGAACAATGTCAAGAGCTACCACCACCTCTACCACCACAAGTTGAACATAATGCAAAAGGAACAAGGGTCCTCCGAGATGTAACTCAAGAACAATTAGCGCTTGTGGATGTGTATAAGTCAGAGAATTTAATTGGAAGGAAATACTTTGATCCGAGTGTGTGCTAAGGGAATTTGGGTTTGAAGACATGGTAAATCGGTTGCTAAGACACCCGCAATAGAGCAAACTATTCGAATGGAGAAGACCAACATATACTACGGTTCGCACTAAAACATTAGGTTCCCTATGCGTGGAGTTCAGACTTACATCTCCTTATTTTTCATGCACTTTACCGCTTTTTTTGGGAAACGGGAAGAACCAAAGAGCAAGCCTAGAAAAGGAATTATGAGGAAGGAAGCACAAGCCGAACAATGGCAAGAGCTACCACCACCTCCACCACCACAAGTTGAACATAATGCTAGAGGAACAAGGGTCCTCCGAGGCTTAACTCAAGAACAATGGGCGCTTGTGGATGTGTATAAGTTAGAGAATTTAATTGGAAGGAAATACTTTGATCCGAGTGTGTGCTAAGGGAATTTGGGTTTGAAGACATGGTAAATCGGTTCCTAAGACACCCGCAATAGAGCAAACTATTCGAATGGAGAAGACCAACATATACTACGGTTCGCACTAAAACATTAGGTTCCCTATGCGTGGAGTTCAGACTTACATCTCCTTATTTTTCATGCACTTTACCGCTTTTTTTGGGAAACGGGAAGAACCAAAGAGCAAGCCTAGAAAAGGAATTATGAGGAAGGAAGCACAAGCCGAACAATGGCAAGAGCTACCACCACCTCCACCACCACAAGTTGAACATAATGCTAGAGGAACAAGGGTCCTCCGAGGCTTAACTCAAGAACAATGGGCGCTTGTGGATGTGTATAAGTTAGAGAATTTAATTGGAAGGAAATACTTTGATCCGAGTGTGTGCTAAGGGAATTTGGGTTTGAAGACATGGTAAATCGGTTCCTAAGACACCCGCAATAGAGCAAACTATTCGAATGGAGAAGACCAACATATACTACGGTTCGCACTAAAACATTAGGTTCCCTATGCGTGGAGTTCAGACTTACATCTCCTTATTTTTCATGCACTTTACCGCTTTTTTTGGGAAACGGGAAGAACCAAAGAGCAAGCCTAGAAAAGGAATTATGAGGAAGGAAGCACAAGCCGAACAATGGCAAGAGCTACCACCACCTCCACCACCACAAGTTGAACATAATGCTAGAGGAACAAGGGTCCTCCGAGGCTTAACTCAAGAACAATGGGCGCTTGTGGATGTGTATAAGTTAGAGAATTTAATTGGAAGGAAATACTTTGATCCGAGTGTGTGCTAAGGGAATTTGGGTTTGAAGACATGGTAAATCGGTTCCTAAGACACCCGCAATAGAGCAAACTATTCGAATGGAGAAGACCAACATATACTACGGTTCGCACTAAAACATTAGGTTCCCTATGCGTGGAGTTCAGACTTACATCTCCTTATTTTTCATGCACTTTACCGCTTTTTTTGGGAAACGGGAAGAACCAAAGAGCAAGCCTAGAAAAGGAATTATGAGGAAGGAAGCACAAGCCGAACAATGGCAAGAGCTACCACCACCTCCACCACCACAAGTTGAACATAATGCTAGAGGAACAAGGGTCCTCCGAGGCTTAACTCAAGAACAATGGGCGCTTGTGGATGTGTATAAGTTAGAGAATTTAATTGGAAGGAAATACTTTGATCCGAGTGTGTGCTAAGGGAATTTGGGTTTGAAGACATGGTAAATCGGTTCCTAAGACACCCGCAATAGAGCAAACTATTCGAATGGAGAAGACCAACATATACTACGGTTCGCACTAAAACATTAGGTTCCCTATGCGTGGAGTTCAGACTTACATCTCCTTATTTTTCATGCACTTTACCGCTTTTTTTGGGAAACGGGAAGAACCAAAGAGCAAGCCTAGAAAAGGAATTATGAGGAAGGAAGCACAAGCCGAACAATGGCAAGAGCTACCACCACCTCCACCACCACAAGTTGAACATAATGCTAGAGGAACAAGGGTCCTCCGAGGCTTAACTCAAGAACAATGGGCGCTTGTGGATGTGTATAAGTTAGAGAATTTAATTGGAAGGAAATACTTTGATCCGAGTGTGTGCTAAGGGAATTTGGGTTTGAAGACATGGTAAATCGGTTCCTAAGACACCCGCAATAGAGCAAACTATTCGAATGGAGAAGACCAACATATACTACGGTTCGCACTAAAACATTAGGTTCCCTATGCGTGGAGTTCAGACTTACATCTCCTTATTTTTCATGCACTTTACCGCTTTTTTTGGGAAACGGGAAGAACCAAAGAGCAAGCCTAGAAAAGGAATTATGAGGAAGGAAGCACAAGCCGAACAATGGCAAGAGCTACCACCACCTCCACCACCACAAGTTGAACATAATGCTAGAGGAACAAGGGTCCTCCGAGGCTTAACTCAAGAACAATGGGCGCTTGTGGATGTGTATAAGTTAGAGAATTTAATTGGAAGGAAATACTTTGATCCGAGTGTGTGCTAAGGGAATTTGGGTTTGAAGACATGGTAAATCGGTTCCTAAGACACCCGCAATAGAGCAAACTATTCGAATGGAGAAGACCAACATATACTACGGTTCGCACTAAAACATTAGGTTCCCTATGCGTGGAGTTCAGACTTACATCTCCTTATTTTTCATGCACTTTACCGCTTTTTTTGGGAAACGGGAAGAACCAAAGAGCAAGCCTAGAAAAGGAATTATGAGGAAGGAAGCACAAGCCGAACAATGGCAAGAGCTACCACCACCTCCACCACCACAAGTTGAACATAATGCTAGAGGAACAAGGGTCCTCCGAGGCTTAACTCAAGAACAATGGGCGCTTGTGGATGTGTATAAGTTAGAGAATTTAATTGGAAGGAAATACTTTGATCCGAGTGTGTGCTAAGGGAATTTGGGTTTGAAGACATGGTAAATCGGTTCCTAAGACACCCGCAATAGAGCAAACTATTCGAATGGAGAAGACCAACATATACTACGGTTCGCACTAAAACATTAGGTTCCCTATGCGTGGAGTTCAGACTTACATCTCCTTATTTTTCATGCACTTTACCGCTTTTTTTGGGAAACGGGAAGAACCAAAGAGCAAGCCTAGAAAAGGAATTATGAGGAAGGAAGCACAAGCCGAACAATGGCAAGAGCTACCACCACCTCCACCACCACAAGTTGAACATAATGCAAGAGGAACAAGGCTCCTCCAAGGCTTAACTCAAGAACAATTGGCGCTTGTGGATGTGTATAAGTCAGAGAATTTAATTGTTAGGAAATACTTTGATCCGAGTGTGCTAAGGGAATTTGGGATTGAAGACATGGTAAATCGGTTGCTAAGACACCCGCAATGGAGCAAAGTATTCGAATGGAGAAGACCAACATATACTACGGTTACCTACGAGTTTCTGGCTTGAGATGTGTCCCACTAAAACATTAGCTTTCCTATGCGTGGAGTTCAGACTTACATTTCCTTATTTTTCATGCACTTAACGCTTTTTTTGGGAAATG
This sequence comes from Ipomoea triloba, assembly GCF_003576645.1. Classification (NCBI taxonomy): domain Eukaryota; kingdom Viridiplantae; phylum Streptophyta; class Magnoliopsida; order Solanales; family Convolvulaceae; genus Ipomoea; species Ipomoea triloba. The sequence goes on along the minus strand of NC_044931.1, from coordinate 1,703,053 downwards.
GAAAGAACCAAAGAGCAAGCCTAGAAAAGGAATTATGAGGAAGGAAGCACAAGCCGAACAATGGCAAGAGCTACCACCACCTCCACCACCACAAGTTGAACATAATGCAAGAGGAACAAGGGTCCTCCGAGGCTTAACTCAAGAACAATTGGCGCTTGTGGATGTGTATAAGTTAGAGAATTTAATTGGAGGGAAATACTTTGATCCGAGTGTGCTAAGGAAATTTGGGTTTGAAGACATGGTAAATCGGTTGCTAAGACACCCGCAATGGAGCAAAGTATTCGAATAGAGAGGACCAACATATACTACGGTTACCTACGAGTTTCTGGCTTGAGATGTGTCCCACTAAAACATTAGGTTTCCTATGCGTGGAGTTCAGACTTACATTTCCTTATTTTTCATGCACTTAACGCTTTTTTTTGGGAAACGGGAAGAACCAAAGAGAAAGCCTAGAAAAAGAATTATGAGAAGGAAGCACAAGCCGAACAATGTCAAGAGCTACCACCACCTCTACCACCACAAGTTGAACATAATGCAAAAGGAACAAGGGTCCTCCGAGATGTAACTCAAGAACAATTGGCGCTTGTGGATGTGTATAAGTCAGAGAATTTAATTGGAAGGAAATACTTTGATCCGAGTGTGTGCTAAGGGAATTTGGGTTTGAAGACATGGTAAATCGGTTGCTAAGACACCCGCAATAGAGCAAACTATTCGAATGGAGAAGACCAACATATACTACGGTTACCTACGAGTTTCTGGCTTGAGATGTGTCCCACTAAAACATTAGCTTTCCTATGCGTGGAGTTCAGACTTACATTTCCTTATTTTTCATGTACTTAACGCTTTTTTTGGGAAACGGGAAGAACCAAACAGCAAGCCTTGAAAAGGAATTATGAGGAAGGAAGCACAAGCCGAACAATGGCAAGAGCTACCACCACCTCTACCACCACAAGTTGAACATAATGCAAGAGGAACAAGGCTCCTCCGAGACTTAACTCAAGAACAATTGGCGCTTGTGGATGTGTATAAGTCAGAGAATTTAATTGGAAGGAAATACTTTGATCCGAGTGTGCTAAGGGAATTTGGGTTTGAAGACATGGTAAATCGGTTGCTAAGACACCCGCAATAGAGCAAACTATTCGAATGGAGAAGACCAACATATACTACGGTTACCTAGGAGTTTCCTGCTTGAGCTGTGTCCCACTAAAACATTAGGTTCCCTATGCGTGGAGTTTAGACTTACATTTCCTTATTTTTCATGCACTTTACCGCTTTTTAGACTTACATTTCCTTATTTTTCATGCACTTTACCGCTTTTTTTGGTTACATTTCCTTATTTTTCATGCACTTTACCGCTTTTTTTGGAAAACGGGAAGAACCAAACAGCAAGCCTTGAAAAGGAATTATGAGGAAGCAAGCACAAGCCGAACAATGGCAAGAGCAGAACCACCACAACCACCACCACAAGTTGTACCTAATGCAAGAGGAACAAGGCTCCTCCGAGGCTTAACTCAAGAACAATTGGCGCTTGTGGATGTGTATAAGTCAGAGAATTTAATTGGAAGGAAATACTTTGATCCGAGTGTGCTAAGGGAATTTGGGATTGAAGACATGGTAAATCGGTTGCGAAGACACCCGCAATGGAGCAAAGTATTCGAATGGAGAAGACCAACATATACTACGGTTACCTAAGAGTTTCTTGCTTGAGATGTGTCCTACTAAAACATTAGGTTCCCTATGCGTGGAGTTTAGACTTACATTTCCTTATTTTTCATGCACTTTACCGCTTTTTTTGGGAAACGGGAAGAACCAAACAGCAAGCCTTGAAAGGAATTATGAGGAAGGAAGCACAAGCCGAACAATGGCAAGAGCAGAACCACCACAACCACCACCACAAGTTGTACCTAATGCAAGAGGAACAAGGCTCCTCCGAGGCTTAACTCAAGAACAATTGGCGCTTGTGGATGTGTATAAGTCAGAGAATTTAATTGGAAGGAAATACTTTGATCCGAGTGTGCTAAGGGAATTTGGGTTTGAAGACATGGTAAATCGGTTGCTAAGACACCCGCAATGGAGCAAAGTATTCGAATGGAGAGGACCAACATATACTACGGTTACCTACGAGTTTCTGGCTTGAGATGTGTCCCACTAAAACATTAGGTTTCCTATGCGTGGAGTTCAGACTTACATTTCCTTATTTTTCATGCACTTAACGCTTTTTTTGGGAAACGGGAAGAACCAAAGAGCAAGCCTAGAAAAGGAATTATGAGGAAGGAAGCACAAGCCGAACAATGGCAAGAGCTACCACCACCTCCACCACCACAAGTTGAACATAATGCAAGAGGAACAAGGCTCCTCCAAGGCTTAACTCAAGAACAATTGGCGCTTGTGGATGTGTATAAGTCAGAGAATTTAATTGGAAGGAAATACTTTGATCCGAGTGTGCTAAGGGAATTTGGGATTGAAGACATGGTAAATCGGTTGCTAAGACACCCGCAATGGAGCAAAGTATTCGAATGGAGAAGACCAACATATACTACGGTTACCTACGAGTTTCTGGCTTGAGATGTGTCCCACTAAAACATTAGGTTTCCTATGCGTGGAGTTCAGACTTACATTTCCTTATTTTTCATGCACTTAACGCTTTTTTTGGGAAACGGGAAGAACCAAAGAGAAAGCCTAGAAAAAGAATTATGAGAAGGAAGCACAAGCCGAACAATGTCAAGAGCTACCACCACCTCAGGAAGCACAAGCCGAACAATGTCAAGAGCTACCACCACCTCTACCACCACAAGTTGAACATAATGCAAAAGGAACAAGGGTCCTCCGAGATCAAGTTGAACATAATGCAAAAGGAACAAGGGTCCTCCGAGATATAACTCAAGAACAATTAGCGCTTGTGGATGTGTATAAGTCAGAGAATTTAATTGGAGGGAAATACTTTGATCCGAGTGTGTGCTAAGGGAATTTGGGTTTGAAGACATGGTAAATCGGTTGCTAAAACACCCGCAATGGAGCAAAGTATTCGAATGGAGAGGAACAACATATACTCTGGGTCATAGTCAAGGATCTCCTGGACATGCTCCTCTTGTCTTTCTCTAGCCTCTTCTACCATATTGATGGATGGTAGAAATTCTGTTCTTTTTAGATGAGCATGATTGAATGAGATTCCAACGGTACCATCTTTTCGCCTGCTGATGGTTGCCTCGTTGGATTCGATTGGCCTTCTGTTCTGGTGCAGCTTCTCATAGTTGGATATCCAAGTGTCAGGGATAACTTGGATCAACTCCTCTTTTGTACATCTCCTGGGAACCTTAGTGCAGGTAACATTTCTCTGTTCATCAGTAACTAGGATGAGAGCTTCTCCTCCTCCTGGAATTTTCATATCGAAAGCATGGTCTTGCAATCGATAAGACATCTGGTAGTGGACAGTGGCTTCAATAGCATCTTGCTCAGCATGCTTAGCTCCAACAATATGGACTTGGATTTTAAACATATCTAGAAGATGTGGATCTTCTAAGGATACGTTAAAATTTGGGTAAACAGTAGCACAGACAGTGCCAGAATCAAGTGTGACTTCCATGGTGGCTATCAATGCATGTTGGTACTCTAAGTACCTGGAATCAAGGAGACATAGCTTGGCAACTACGGGTTGACCCTTTCTGCCATGATAGGTTATGGCAAAACGGATTGCTCCAAAGTGGATATGGGACATCTGCTCATGGCTGAGGCTGAGATGTATTCTTTAGGAACTAAAGACCTTTTCTGGTAAATAGCTTTAAGGGATTTAACCAGAAAATTGGATTGGTTTCTTTTATTGAAAGCAGAGTATGGATTCAGAAGGGGCAGGTGGGTTTCTTCTATTTTTTGGTCCTCTTTAAGATAATTTATCTCATAGAGATAATCCATCTTAGAAGAGAGAGATTTTTTGAAATGAGGTTTTTCTAATGAAAATGAAGAACGGCTAGGTACAATAGATGTGGATGTAGAAGCTGAAGAGGAAGACATATTTGGGAAATATGAAGGTTTTGAATAAAGAGATATGGCTGGCTCTGATACCAAATCGGGGAGTCTCTAAAAATCAGTGGAGAATTAGGACCAAAGGTGAGAGAAAACTAAAAGCCTCTCCGGGGCATGACAACAAGACTCTCAAACCACTTCCTAACTTCTCTACATGTTAGAGATTACTTGAGACTTAGCAGGAACGTAACCATAAATCTATTCAAAACCTTCAACAAAAAAAACTTAGAAACTCATGATATTTTGCAAACTGGGAATTTTATATTTCAAACTGCAGAACCAGTTTTCCTTGGTTACGGAAAAACAGGAATGAGTGAAATTGTTCATTCGTTCGACCAATTTGGTAAACCAGTTTTCTGGTTTAAGGATCCCATCTCAAATCACTGTTTCTTCGATTTGTGTGAAGATGATTGTAAGCAATGCTACCCAACAAAGGAGCCACAGAGGAGACCCAGCTGCAAGCCCTCT
>NC_044931.1:1690984-1691448 GCF_003576645.1 Ipomoea triloba | reverse complement strand
AAAAAAATAATAAAATAATAAAATATCTCCACAACATATCAGTTGTGGTCCAAACAGATAAAGTTTCGGTGGAAAATAATCCAGAAAGAATAATTTTCGAAACCACAAATTTATTCCAGTCAAAAGCTCCAAAATGGGCTAGGTTCGGTACACTGCGGAAATTTCGCGGTGTACGATCAGAAATAAATTTCGACCCTTATAGCTCATCCAATTTCAACTTAACTAAGCAGGAAGTTCATACTTAGTCATAACATGCCTAATCATCAATTGCATGCATACAACCTCCTCGCTGAAAACTTTCCAAAGGGGGACGGTTCGTGACCGGCACGAACGATCGCAGCTTAATGACAACTATACCTCCGTATAAAAATTCCCTTGACATATCGGGAGATCATCTTATGAATGTCATAGCCTAAAGATATATTTTCCGACCCTTAGACTTATCGGAAAGACGAGGGGTTACA
>NC_044931.1:1689457-1689739 GCF_003576645.1 Ipomoea triloba | reverse complement strand
ATTTTGTTCCCAACATAGCCCCTCATGTTAGCACTCTCACCAAGATGTTGAAGAAGTCACCACCAAAATGGAGCATAGAGCAAACCAAGGCAATCCGATTGATGAAGGAGCACACCAAGGAATTATGAGGAAGCAAGCACAAGCCGAACAATGGCAAGAGCAGAACCACCACAACCACCACCACAAGTTGTACCTAATGCAAGAGAAACAAGGCTCCTCCGAGGCTTAACTCAAGAACAATTGGCGCTTGTGGATGTGTATAAGTCAGAGAATTTAATTGGA
>NC_044931.1:1679744-1689364 GCF_003576645.1 Ipomoea triloba | reverse complement strand
AGAACCACCACAACCACCACCACAAGTTGTACCTAATGCAAGAGAAACAAGGCTCCTCCGAGGCTTAACTCAAGAACAATTGGCGCTTGTGGATGTGTATAAGTCAGAGAATTTAATTGGAAGGAAATACTTTGATCCGAGTGTGCTAAGGGAATTTGGGTTTGAAGACATGGTAAATCGGTTGCTAAGACTCCCGCAATGAAGCAAAGTATTCGAATGGAGAGGACCAACATAGACTACGGTTACCTACGAGTTTCTGGCTTGAGATGTGTCCCACTAAAACATTAGCTTTCCTATGCGTGGAGTTCAGACTTACATTTCCTTATTTTTCATGCACTTAACGCTTTTTTTGGGAAACGGGAAGAACCAAAGAGCAAGCCTAGAAAAGGAATTATGAGGAAGCAAGCACAAGCCGAACAATGGCAAGAGCTACCACCACCTCCACCACCACTAGTTGAACATAATGCAAGAGGAACAAGGGTCATCCGAGGCTTACCTCAAGAACAATTGGCGCTTATGGATGTGTATAAGTTAGAGAATTTAATTGGAGGGAAATACTTTGATCCGAGTGTGCTAAGGACATTTGGGTTTGAAGACATGGTAAATCGGTTGCTAAGACACCCGCAATGGAGCAAAGTATTCGAATGGAGAGGACCAACATATACTACGGTTACCTACGAGTTTCTTGCTTGAGATGTGTCCCACTAAAACATTAGGTTCCCTATGCGTGGAGTTCAGACTTACATTTCCTTATTTTTCATGCACTTTACCGCTTTTTTTGGGAAACGGGAAGAACCAAACAGCAAGCCTTGAAAAGGAATTATGAGGAAGCAAGCACAAGCCGAACAATGGCAAGAGCAGAACCACCACAACCACCACCACAAGTTGTATCTAATGCAAGAGGAACAAGGCTCCTCCGAGGCTTAACTCAAGAACAATTGGCGCTTGTGGATGTGTATAAGTCAGAGAATTTAATTGGAAGGAAATACTTTGATCCGAGTGTGCTAAGGGAATTTGGGTTTGAAGACATGGTAAATCGGTTGCTAAGACACCCGCAATGGAGCAAAGTATTCGAATGGAGAGGACCAACATATACTACGGTTACCTACGAGTTTCTGGCTTGAGATGTGTCCCACTAAAACATTAGGTTTCCTATGCGTGGAGTTCAGACTTACATCTCCTTATTTTTCATGCACTTTACAGCTTTTTTTGGGAAACGGGAAGAACCAAACAGCAGGCCTTGAAAAGGAATTTTGAGGAAGCAAGCACAAGCCGAACAATCGCAAGAGCAGAACCAGAGGAACAAGGCTCCTCCGAGGCTTAACTCAAGAACAATTGGCGCTTGTGGATGTGTATAAGTTAGAGAATTTAATTGGAGGGAAATACTTTGATCCGAGTGTGCTAAGGACATTTGGGTTTGAAGACATGGTAAATCGGTTGCTAAGACACCCGCAATGGAGCAAAGTATTCGAATGGAGAAGACCAACATATACTTCGGTTCGCACTAAAACATTAGGTTCCCTATGCGTGGAGTTCAGACTTACATTTCCTTATTTTTCATGCACTTTACCGCTTTTTTTGGGATACGGGAAGAACCAAACAGCAAGCCTTGAAAAGGAATTATGAGGAAGCAAGCACAAGCCGAACAATGGCAAGAGCTACCACCACCTCCACCACCACTAGTTGAACATAATGCAAGAGGAACAAGGGTCATCCGAGGCTTAACTCAAGAACAATTGGCGCTTGTGGATGTATATAAGTTAGAGAATTTAATTGGAGGGAAATACTTTGATCCGAGTGTGCTAAGGACATTTGGGTTTGAAGACATGGTAAATCGGTTGCTAAGACACCCGCAATGGAGCAAATTATTCGAATGGAGAGGACCAACGTATACTACGGTTACCTACGAGTTTCTGGCTTGAGATGTGTCCCACTAAAACATTAGGTTTCCTATGCGTGGAGTTCAGACTTACATCTCCTTATTTTTAATGCACTTTACCGCTTTTTTTGGGATACGGGAAGAACCAAACAGCAAGCCTTGAAAAGGAATTATGAGGAAGCAAGCACAAGCCGAATAATGGCAAGAGCAGAACCACCACAACCACCACCACAAGTTGTATCTAATGCAAGAGGAACAAGCCTCCTCCGAGGCTTAACTCAAGAACAATTGGCGCTTGTGGATGTGTATAAGTCAGAGAATTTAATTGGAAGGAAATACTTTGATCCGAGTGTGCTAAGGGAATTTGGGTTTGAAGACATATCGGTTGCTAAGACACCCACAATGGAGAAAAGTATTCGAATGGAGAGGACCAACATATACTACGGTTACCTACGAGTTTCTGGCTTGAGATGTGTCCCACTAAAACATTAGGTTTCCTATGCGTGGAGTTCAAACTTACATTTCCTTATTTTTCATGCACTTTACCGCTTTTTTTGGGAAACGGGAAGAACCAAACAGCAAGCCTTGAAAAGAAATTATAAGGAAGCAAGCACAAGCCGAACAATGGCAAGAGCAGAACCAGAGGAACAAGGGTCCTCCGAGGCTTAACTCAAGAACAATTGGCGCTTGTGGATGTGTATAAGTCAGAGAATTTAATTGGAAGGAAATACTTTGATCCGAGTGTGCTAAGGGAATTTGGGTTTGAAGACATGGTAAATCGGTTGCTAAGACACCCGCAATGGAGCAAAGTATTCGAATGGAGAAGACCAACATATACTATGGTTCGCACTAAAACATTAGGTTCCCTATGCGTGGAGTTCAAACTTACATTTCCTTATTTTTCATGCACTTTACCGCTTTTTTTGGGAAACGGGAAGAACCAAACAGCAAGCCTTGAAAAGTAATTATAAGGAAACAAGCACAAGCCGAACAATGGCAAGAGCAGAACCAGAGGAACAAGGGTCCTCCGAGGCTTAACTCAAGAACAATTGGCGCTTGTGGATGTGTATAAGTCAGAGAATTTAATTGGAAGAAAATACTTTGATCCGAGTGTGCTAAGGGAATTTGGGTTTGAAGACATGGTAAATCGGTTGCTAAGACACCCGCAATGGAGCAAAGTATTCGAATGGAGAAGACCAACATATACTATGGTTCGCACTAAAACATTAGGTTCCCTATGCGTAGAGTTCAGACTTACATTTCCTTATTTTTCATGCACTTTACCGCTTTTTTTGGGATACGGGAAGAACCAAACAGCAAGCCTTGAAAAGGAATTATGAGGAAGCAAGCACAAGCCGAACAATGGCAAGAGCAGAACCACCACAACCACCACCACAAGTTGTATCTAATGCAAGAGGAACAAGGCTCCTCCGAGGCTTAACTCAAGAACAATTGGCGCTTGTGGATGTGTATAAGTCAGAGAATTTAATTGGAAGGAAATACTTTGATCCGAGTGTGCTAAGGGAATTTGGGTTTGAAGACATGGTAAATCGGTTGCTAAGAAACCCGCAATGGAGCATAGTATTCGAATGGAGAAGACCAACATATACTTCGGTTCGCACTAAAACATTAGGTTCCCTATGCGTGGAGTTCAGTCTTACATTTCCTTATTTTTCATGCACTTTACCGCTTTTTTTGGGATACGGGAAGAACCAAACAGCAAGCCTTGAAAAGGAATTATGAGGAAGCAAGCACAAGCCGAACAATGGCAAGAGCAGAACCACCACCACCACCACCACAAGTTGTATCTAATGCAATAGGAACAAGGCTCCCCCGAGGCTTAACTCAAGAACAATTGGCGCTTGTGGATGTGTATAAGTCAGAGAATTTAATTGGAAGGAAATACTTTGATCCGAGTGTGCTAAGGGAATTTGGGTTTGAAGACATGGTAAATCGGTTGCTAAGACACCCGCAATGGATCAAAGTATTCGAATGGAGAAGACCAACATATACTACGGTTACCTAAGAGTTTCTTGCTTGAGATGTGTCCCACTAAAACATTAGGTTCCCTATGCGTGGAGTTTAGATTTACATTTCCTTACTTTTCATGCACTTTACCGCTTTTTTTGGGATACGGGAAGAACCAAACAGCAAGCCTTGAAAGGAATTATGAGGAAGCAAGCACAAGCCGAACAATGGCAAGAGCAGAACCACCACAACCACCACCACAAGTTGTACCTAATGCAAGAGGAACAAGGCTCCTCCGAGGCTTAACTCAAGAACAATTGGCGCTTGTGGATGTGTATAAGTCAGAGAATTTTATTGGAAGGAAATACTTTGATCCGAGTGTGCTAAGGGAATTTGGGTTTGAAGACATGGTAAATCGGTTGCTAAGACTCCCGCAATGGAGCAAAGTATTCGAATGAAGAGGACCAACATAGACTACGGTTACCTACGAGTTTCTGGCTTGAGATGTGTCCCACTAAAACATTAGGTTTCCTATGCGTGGTGTTCAGATTTACATTTCCTTATTTTTCATGCACTTAACGCTGAATTATGAGGAAGCAAGCACAAGCCGAACAATGGCAAGAGCAGAACCACCACAACCACCACCACAAGTTGTATCTAATGCAATAGGAACAAGGCTCCTCCGAGGCTTAACTCAAGAACAATTGGCGCTTGTGGATGTGTCTAAGTCAGAGAATTTAATTGGAAGGAAATACTTTGATCCGAGTGTGCTAAGGGAATTTGGGTTTGAAGACATGGTAAATCGGTTGCTAAGACACCCGCAATGGAGCATAGTATTCGAATGGAGAAGACCAACATATACTTCGGTTCGCACTAAAACATTAGGTTCCCTATGCGTGGAGTTCAGACTTACATTTCCTTATTTTTCATGCACTTTACCGCTTTTTTTGTGATACGGGAAGAACCAAACAGCTAGCCTTGAAAAGGAATTATGAGGAAGCAAGCACAAGCCGAACAATGGCAAGAGCAGAACCACCACAACCACCACCACAAGTTGTATCTAATGCAAGAGGAACAAGCCTCCTCCGAGGCTTAACTCAAGAACAATTAGTGCTTGTGGATGTGTATAAGTCAGAGAATTTAATTGGAAGGAAATACTTTGATCCGAGTGTGCTAAGGGAATTTGGGTTTGAAGACATGGTAAATCGGTTGCTAAGACACCCGCAATGGAGCAAATTATTCGAATGGAGAGGACCAACATATACTACGGTTACCTACGAGTTTCTGGCTTGAGATGTGTCCCACTAAAACATTAGGTTTCCTATGCGTGGAGTTCAGACTTACATTTCCTTATTTTTCATGCACTTTACCGCTTTTTTTGGGATACGGGAAGAACCAAACAGCAAGCCTTGAAAAGGAATTATGAGGAAGCAAGCACAAGCCGAATAATGGCAAGAGCAGAACCACCACAACCACCACCACAAGTTGTACCTAATGCAAGAGGAACAAGCTCCTCCGAGGCTTAACTCAAGAACAATTAGCGCTTGTGGATGTGTATAAGTCAGAGAATTTAATTGGAAGGAAATACTTTGATCCGAGTGTGCTAAGGGAATTTGGGTTTGAAGACATGGTAAATCGGTTGCTAAGACACCCGCAATGGAGCATAGTATTCGAATGGAGAGGACCAACATATACTACGGTTACCTACGAGTTTCTGGCTTGAGATGTGTCCCACTAAAACATTAAGTTCCCTATGCGTGGAGTTCAGACTTACATTTCCTTATTTTTCATGCACTTTACCGCTTTTTTTAGGAAATGGGAAGAACCAAAGAGCAAGCCTTGAAATTGAATTATGAGGAAGCAAGCACAAGCCGAATAATGGCAAGAGCTACCACCACCTCCACCACCACTAGTTGAACATAATGCAAGAGGAACAAGGGTCATCCGAGGCTTAACTCAAGAACAATTGGCGCTTGTGGATGTGTATAAGTTAGAGAATTTAATTGGAGGGAAATACTTTGATCCGAGTGTGCTAAGGGCATTTGGGTTTGAAGACATGGTAAATCGGTTGCTAAGACACCCGCAATGGAGCATAGTATTCGAATGGAGAAGACCAACATATACTTCGGTTCGCACTAAAACATTAAGTTCCCTATGCGTGGAGTTCAGACTTACATTTCCTTATTTTTCATGCACTTTACCGCTTTTTTTGGGATACGGGAAGAACCAAACAGCAAGCCTTGAAAAGGAATTATGAGGAAGCAAGCACAAGCCGAACAATGGCAAGAGCAGAACCACCACAACCACCACCACAAGTTGTATCTAATGCAAGAGGAACAAGCCTCCTCCGAGGCTTAACTCAAGAACAATTAGCGCTTGTGGATGTGTATAAGTCAGAGAATTTAATTGGAAGGAAATACTTTGATCCGAGTGTGCTAAGGGAATTTGGGTTTGAAGACATATCGGTTGCTAAGACACCCGCAATGGAGAAAAGTATTCGAATGTAGAGGACCAACATATACTACGGTTACCTACGAGTTTCTGGCTTGAGATGTGTCCCACTAAAACATTAGGTTTCTTATGCGTGGAGTTCAGACTTACATTTCCTTATTTTTCATGCACTTAACGCTTTTTTTGGGAAACGGGAATAACCAAAGAGCAAGCCTAAAAAAGGAATTACGAGGAAAGAAGCACAAGCCGAATAATGGCAAGAGCTACCACCACCTCCACCACCACTAGTTGAACATAATGCAAGAGGAACAAGGGTCATCCGAGGCTTAACTCAAGAACAATTGGCGCTTGTGGATGTGTATAAGTTAGAGAATTTAATTGGAGGTAAATACTTTGATCCAAGTGTGCTAAGGGAATTTGGGTTTGAAGACATATCGGTTACTAAGACACCCGCAATGGAGAAAAGTATTCGAATGGATAGGACCAACATATACTACGGTTACCTACGAGTTTCTGGCTTGAGATGTGTCCCACTAAAACATTAGGTTTCCTATGCGTGGAGTTCAAACGTACATTTCCTTATTTTTCATGCACTTTACCGCTTTTTTTGGGAAACGGGAAGAACCAAACAGCAAGCCTTGAAAAGGAATTATGTGGAAGCAAGCACAAGCCGAACAATGGCAAGAGCAGAACCACCACCACCACCACCACAAGTTGTATCTAATGCAATAGGAACAAGGCTCCTCCGAGGCTTAACTCAAGAACAATTGGCGCTTGTGGATGTGTATAAGTCAGAGAATTTAATTGGAAGGAAATACTTTGATCCGAGTGTGCTAAGGGAATTTGGGTTTGAAGACATGGTAAATCGGTTGCTAAGACTCCCGCAATGGAGCAAAGTATTCGAATGGAGAGGACCAACATAGACTAAGGTTACCTACGAGTTTCTGGCTTGAGATGTGTCCCACTAAAACATTAGGTTTCCTATGCGTGGAGTTCAGATTTACATTTCCTTATTTTTCATGCACTTAACGCTTTTTTTGGGAAACGGGAAGAACCAAAGAGCAAGCCTAGAAAAGGAATTATGAGGAAGGAAGCACAAGCCGAACAATGGCAAGAGCTTCCACCACCTCCACCACCACAAGTTGAACATAATGCAAGAGGAACAAGGGTCCTCCGAGTCTTAACTCAAGAACAATTGGCGCTTGTGGATGTGTATAAGTCAGAGAATTTAATTGGAAGGAAATACTTTGATCCGAGTGTGCTAAGGGAATTTGGGTTTGAAGACATGGTAAATCGGTTGCTAAGACACCCGCAATGGAGCAAAGTATTCGAATGGAGAGGACCAACATATACTACGGTTACCTACGAGTTTCTTGCTTGAGATGTGTCCCACTAAAACATTAGGTTCCCTATGCGTGGAGTTCAGACTTACATTTCCTTATTTTTCATGCACTTTACCGCTTTTTTTGGGAAACGGGAAGAACCAAACAGCAAGCCTTGAAAAGGAATTATGTGGAAGCAAGCACAAGCCGAACAATGGCAAGAGCAGAACCACCACCACCACCACCACAAGTTGTATCTAATGCAATAGGAACAAGGCTCCTCCGAGGCTTAACTCAAGAACAATTGGCGCTTGTGGATGTGTATAAGTCAGAGAATTTAATTGGAAGAAAATACTTTGATCCGAGTGTGCTAAGGGAATTTGGGTTTGAAGACATATCGGTTGCTAAGACACCCGCAATGGAGCAAAGTATTCGAATGGAGAGGACCAACATATACTACGGTTACCTACGAGTTTCTGGCTTGAGATGTGTCCCACTAAAACATTAGGTTTCCTATGCGTGGAGTTCAGACTTACATTTCCTTATTTTTCATGCACTTTACCGCTTTTTTTGGGAAACGGGAAGAACCAAACAGCAAGCCTTGAAAAGGAATTATGTGGAAGCAAGCACAAGCCGAACAATGGCAAGAGCTACCACCACCTCCACCACCACTAGTTGAACATAATGCAAGAGGAACAAAGGTCATCCGAGGCTTAACTCAAGAACAATTGGCGCTTGTGGATGTGTATAAGTTAGAGAATTTAATTGGAGGGAAATACTTTGATCCAAGTGTGCTAAGGGAATTTGGGTTTGAAGACATATCGGTTGCTAAGACACCCGCAATGGAGAAAAGTATTCGAATGGAGAGGACCAACATATACTACGGTTACCTACGAGTTTCTGGCTTGAGATGTGTCCCACTAAAACATTAGGTTTCCTATGCGTGGAGTTCAGACTTACATTTCCTTATTTTTCATGCACTTTACCGCTTTTTTTGGGATACGGGAAGAACCAAACAGCAAGCCTTGAAAAGGAATTATGAGGAAGCAAGCACAAGCCGAACAATGGCAAGAGCTACCACCACCTCCACCACCACTAGTTGAACATAATGCAAGAGGAACAAGGGTCATCCGAGGCTTAACTCAAGAACAATTGGCGCTTGTGGATGTGTATAAGTCAGAGAATTTAATTGGAAGGAAATACTTTGATCCGAGTGTGCTAAGGGAATTTGGGTTTGAAGACATGGTAAATCGGTTGCTAAGACACCCGCAATGGAGCAAAGTATTCGAATGGAGAAGACCAACGTATACTACGGTTACCTAAGAGTTTCTTGCTTGAGATGTGTCCCACTAAAACATTAGGTTCCCTATGCGTGGAGTTTAGACTTACATTTCCTTATTTTTCATGCACTTTACCGCTTTTTTTGGGAAACGGGAAGAACCAAACAGCAAGTCTTGAAAGGAATTATGAGGAAGCAAGCACAAGCCGAACAATGGCAAGAGCTACCACCACCTCCACCACCACTAGTTGAACATAATGCAAGAGGAACAAGGGTCATCCGAGGCTTAACTCAAGAACAATTGGCGCTTGTGGATGTGTATAAGTTAGAGAATTTAATTGGAGGGAAATACTTTGATCCGAGTGTGCTAAGGACATTTGGGTTTGAAGACATGGTAAATCGGTTGCTAAGACACCCGCAATGGAGCAAAGTATTCGAATGGAGAGGACCAACATATACTACGGTTACCTACGAGTTTCTGGCTTGAGATGTGTCCCACTAAAACATTAGGTTTCCTATGCGTGGAGTTCAGACTTACATTTCCTTATTTTTCATGCACTTTACCGCTTTTTTTGGGATACGGGAAGAACCAAACAGCAAGCCTTGAAGAGGAATTATGTGGAAGCAAGCACAAGCCGAACAATGGCAAGAGCAGAACCACCACAACCACCACCACAAGTTGTATCTAATGCAAGAGGAACAAGCCTCCTCCGAGGCTTAA
>NC_044931.1:1677162-1679451 GCF_003576645.1 Ipomoea triloba | reverse complement strand
AAATACTTTGATCCGAGTGTGCTAAGGGAATTTGGGTTTGAATACATGGTAAATCGGTTGCTAAGACACCCGTAATGGAGCAAAGTATTCGAATGGAGAAGACCAACATATACTACGGTTCGCACTAAAACATTAGGTTCCCTATGCGTGGAGTTCAGACTTACATTTCCTTATTTTTCATGCACTTTACCGCTTTTTTTGGGATACGGGAAGAACCAAACAGCAAGCCTTGAATAGGAATTATGTGGAAGCAAGCACAAGCCGAACAATGGCAAAAGCAGAACCACCACAACCACCACCACAAGTTGTATCTAATGCAAGAGGAACAAGCCTCCTCCGAGGCTTAACTCAAGAACAATTGGCGCTTGTGGATGTGTATAAGTTAGAGAATTTAATTGGAGGGAAATACTTTGATCCGAGTGTGCTAAGGACATTTGGGTTTGAAGACATGGTAAATCGGTTGCTAAGACACCCGCAATGGAGCAAAGTATTCGAATGGAGAAGACCAACATATACTATGGTTCGCACTAAAACATTAGGTTCCCTATGCGTGGAGTTCAGACTTACATTTCCTTATTTTTCATGCACTTTACCGCTTTTTTTGGGATACGGGAAGAACCAAACAGCAAGCCTTGAATAGGAATTATGTGGAAGCAAGCACAAGCCGAACAATGGCAAGAGCAGAACCACCACAACCACCACCACAAGTTGTATCTAATGCAAGAGGAACAAGCATCCTCCGAGGCTTAACTCAAGAACAATTGGCGCTTGTGGATGTGTATAAGTCAGAGAATTTAATTGGAAGGAAATACTTTGATCCGAGTGTGCTAAGGGAATTTGGGTTTGAAGACTTATCGGTTGCTAAGACACCCGCAATGGAGAAAAGTATTCGAATGGAGAGGACCAACATATACTACGGTTACCTACGAGTTTCTGGCTTGAGATGTGTCCCACTAAAACATTAGGTTTCCTATGCGTGGAGTTCAAACTTACATTTCCTTATTTTTCATGCCCTTTACCGCTTTTTTGGGAAACGGGAAGAACCAAACAGCAAGCCTTGAAAAGGAATTATGAGGAAGCAAGCACAAGCCGAACAATGGCAAGAGCAGAACCAGAGGAACAAGGCTCCTCCGAGGCTTAACTCAAGAACAATTGGCGCTTGTGGATGTGTATAAGGTAGAGAATTTAATTGGAGGGAAATACTTTGATCCGAGTGTGCTAAGGGAAGTTGGGTTTGAAGACATGGTAAATCGGTTGCTAAGACACCCGCAATGGAGCAAACTATTCGAATGGAGAGGACCAACATATACTACGGTTACCTACGAGTTTCTGGCTTGAGATGTGTCCCACTAAAACATTAGGTTTCCTATGCGTGGAGTTCAGACTTACATCTCCTTATTTTTCATGCACTTTACCGCTTTCTTTGGGATACGGGAAGAACCAAACAGCAAACCTTGAAAAGGAATTATGAGGAAGCAAGCACAAGTCGAACAATGGCAAGAGCAGAACCAGAGGAACAAGGCTCCTCCGAGGCTTAACTCAAGAACAATTGGCGCTTGTGGATGTGTATAAGGTAGAGAATTTAATTGGAGGGAAATACTTTGATCCGAGTGTGCTAAGGGAAGTTGGGTTTGAAGACATGGTAAATCGGTTGCTAAGACACCCGCAATGGAGCAAACTATTCGAATGGAGAGGACCAACATATACTACGGTTACCTACGAGTTTCTGGCTTGAGATGTGTCCCACTAAAACATTAGGTTTCCTATGCGTGGAGTTCAGACTTACATCTCCTTATTTTTCATGCACTTTACCGCTTTCTTTGGGATACGGGAAGAACCAAACAGCAAACCTTGAAAAGGAATTATGAGGAAGCAAGCACAAGCCGAACAATGGCAAGAGCTACCACCACCTCCACCACCACTAGTTGAACATAATGCAAGAGGAACAAGGGTCATCCGAGGCTTAACTCAAGAACAATTGGCGCTTGTGGATGTGTATAAGTTAGAGAATTTAATTGGAGCGAAATACTTTGATCCGAGTGTGCTAAGGACATTTGGGTTTGAAGACATGGTAAATCGGTTGCTAAGACACCCGCAATGGAGCAAAGTGTTCGAATGGAGAGGACCAACATATACTACGGTTACCTACGAGTTTCTGGCTTGAGATGTGTCCCACTAAAACATTAGGTTTCCTATGCGTGGAGTTCAGACTTACATCTCCTTATTTTTAATGCACTTTACCGCTTTTTTTGGGATACGGGAAGAACCAAACAGCAAGCCTTGAAAAGG
>NC_044931.1:1675382-1676698 GCF_003576645.1 Ipomoea triloba | reverse complement strand
AAATACTTTGATCCGAGTGTGCTAAGGGAATTTGGGTTTGAAGACATGGTAAATCGGTTGCTAAGACAACCGCAATGGAGCAAAGTATTCGAATGGAGAGGACCGACATATACTCCGGTTACCTATGAGTTTCTTGCTTGAGATGTGTCCCACTAAAACATTAGGTTCCCTATGCGTGGAGTACAGACTTACATTTCCTTATTTTTCATGCACTTTACCGCTTTTTTTAGGAAATGGGAAGAACCAAAGAGCAAGCCTTGAAAAGGAATTATGAGGAAGCAAGCACAAGCCGAACAATGGCAAGAGCAGAACCACCACCTCCACCACCACAAGTTGAACCTAATGCAAGAGGAAGAAGGGTCCTTCGAGGCTTAACTCATGAACAATTGGCGCTTGTGGATATGTATAAGTCAGAGAATTTAATTGGAGTGAAATACTTTGATCCGAGTGTGCTAAGGGAATTTGGGTTTGAAGACATGGTAAATCGGTTGCTAAGACAACCGCAATGGAGCAAAGTATTCGAATGGAGAGGACCGACATATACTCCGGTTACCTATGAGTTTCTTGCTTGAGATGTGTCCCACTAAAACATTAGGTTCCCTATGCGTGGAGTACAGACTTACATTTCCTTATTTTTCATGCACTTTACCGCTTTTTTTAGGAAATGGGAAGAACCAAAGAGCAAGCCTTGAAAAGGAATTATGAGGAAGAAGCACAAGCCGAACAATGGCAAGAGCAGAACCACCACCTCCACCACCACAAGTTGAACCTAATGCAAGAGGAAGAAGGGTCCTTCGAGGCTTAACTCATGAACAATTGGCGCTTGTGGATATGTATAAGTCAGAGAATTTAATTGGAGTGAAATACTTTGATCCGAGTGTGCTAAGGGAATTTGGGTTTGAAGACATGGTAAATCGGTTGCTAAGACAACCGCAATGGAGCAAAGTATTCGAATGGAGAGGACCGACATATACTCCGGTTACCTATGAGTTTCTTGCTTGAGATGTGTCCCACTAAAACATTAGGTTCCCTATGCGTGGAGTTCAGACTTACATTTCCTTATTTTTCATGCACTTTACCGCTTTTTTTGGGAAACGGGAAGAACCAAACAGCAAGCCTTGAAAAGGAATTATGAGGAAGCAAGCACAAGCTGAACAATGGCAAGAGTAGAACCACCACAACCACCACCACAAGTTGTATCTAATGCAAGAGGAACAAGGCTCCTCCGAGGCTTAACTGAAGAACAATTGGCGCTTGTGGATGTGTATAAGTCAGAGAATTTAATTGGAAGGAAATACTTTGATCCGAGTGTGCTA
>NC_044931.1:1674361-1674956 GCF_003576645.1 Ipomoea triloba | reverse complement strand
AACATTAGGTTTCCTATGCGTGGAGTTCAAACTTACATTTCCTTTTTTTTCATGCACTTTACCGCTTTTTTTGGGAAACGGGAAGAACCAAACAGCAAGCCTTGAAAAGTAATTATGAGGAAGCAAGCACAAGCCGAACAATGGCAAGAGCAGAACCAGAGGAACAAGGCTCCTCCGAGGCTTAACTCAAGAACAATTGGCGCTTGTGGATGTGTATAAGTCAGAGAATTTAATTGGAAGAAAATACTTTGATCCGAGTGTGCTAAGGGAATTTGGGTTTGAAGACATGGTAAATCGGTTGCTAAGACACCCGCAATGGAGCAAAGTATTCGAATGGAGAGGACCGACATATACTCCGGTTACCTATGAGTTTCTTGCTTGAGATGTGTCCCACTAAAACATTAGGTTCCCTATGCGTGGAGTTCAGACTTACATTTCCTTATTTTTTATGCACTTTACCGCTTTTTTTGGGATACGGGAAGAACCAAACAGCAAGCCTTGAAAAGGAATTATGAGGAAGCAAGCACAAGCCGAACAATGGCAAGAGCAAAACCACCACCTCCACCACCACAAATTGAACCTAATGCAAGAGGAA
>NC_044931.1:1665728-1674343 GCF_003576645.1 Ipomoea triloba | reverse complement strand
TCGCACTAAAACATTAGGTTCCCTATGCGTGGAGTTCAGACTTACATTTCCTTATTTTTCATGCACTTTACCGCTTTTTTTGGGATACGGGAAGAACCAAACAGCAAGCCTTGAAAAGGAATTATGAGGAAGCAAGCACAAGCCGAACAATGGCAGGAGCTACCACCACCTCCACCACCACTAGTTGAACATAATGCAAGAGGAACAAGGGTCATCCGAGGCTTAACTCAAGAACAATTGGCGCTTGTGGATGTGTATAAGTTAGAGAATTTAATTGGAGGGAAATACTTTGATCCGAGTGTGCTAAGGACATTTGGGTTTGAAGACATGGTAAATCGGTTGCTAAGACACCCGCAATGGAGCAAAGTATTCGAATGGAGAGGACCAACATATACTACGGTTACCTACGAGTTTCTGGCTTGAGATGTGTCCCACTAAAACATTAGGTTTCCTATGCGTGGAGTTCAGACTTACATCTCCTTATTTTTCATGCACTTTACCGCTTTTTTTGGGAAACGGGAAGAACCAAACAGCAAGCCTTGAAAAGGAATTTTGAGGAAGCAAGCACAAGCCGAACAATCGCAAGAGCAGAACCAGAGGAACAAGGCTCCTCCGAGGCTTAACTCAAGAACAATTGGCGCTTGTGGATGTGTATAAGTCAGAGAATTTAATTGGAAGAAAATACTTTGATCCGAGTGTGCTAAGGGAATTTGGGTTTGAAGACATGGTAAATCGGTTGCTAAGACACCCGCAATGGAGTAAAGTATTCGAATGGAGAAGACCAACATATACTACGGTTCGCACTAAAACATTAGGTTCCCTATGCGTGGAGTTCAGACTTACATTTCCTTATTTTTCATGCACTTTACCGCTTTTTTTGGGAAACGGGAAGAACCAAACAGCAAGCCTTGAACAGGAATTATGAGGAAGCAAGCACAAGTCGAACAATGGCAAGAGCAGAACCAGAGGAACAAGGCTCCTCCGAGGCTTAACTCAAGAACAATTAGCGCTTGTGGATGTGTATAAGTCAGAGAATTTAATTGGAAGAAAATCCTTTGATCCGAGTGTGCTAAGGGAATTTGGGTTTGAAGACATGGTAAATCGGTTGCTAAGACACCCGCAATGGAGCAAAGTATTCGAATGGAGAAGACCAACATATACTACGGTTCGCACTAAAACATTAGGTTCCCTATGCGTGGAGTTCAGACTTACATTTCCTTATTTTTCATGCACTTTACCGCTTTTTTTGGGATACGGGAAGAACCAAACAGCAAGCCTTGAACAGGAATTATGAGGAAGCAAGCACAAGTCGAACAATGGCAAGAGCAGAACCAGAGGAACAAGGCTCCTCCGAGGCTTAACTCAAGAACAATTGGCGCTTGTGGATGTGTATAAGTCAGAGAATTTAATTGGAAGGAAATACTTTGATCCGAGTGTGCTAAGGGAATTTGGGTTTGAAGACATGGTAAATCGGTTGCTAAGACACCCGCAATGGAGCAAAGTATTCGAATGGAGAGGACCAACATATACTACGGTTACCTACGAGTTTCTTGCTTGAGATGTGTCCCACTAAAACATTAGGTTCCCTATGCGTGGAGTTCAGACTTACATTTCCTTATTTTTCATGCACTTTACCGCTTTTTTTGGGATACGGGAAGAACCAAACAGCAAGCCTTGAAAAGGAATTATGAGGAAGCAAGCACAAGCCGAACAATGGCAAGAGCAGAACCACCACAACCACCACCACAAGTTGTATCTAATGCAAGAGGAACAAGCCTCCTCCGAGGCTTAATTCAAGAACAATTGGCGCTTGTGGATGTGTATAAGTCAGAGAATTTAATTGGAAGGAAATACTTTGATCCGAGTGTGCTAAGGGAATTTGGGTTTGAAGACATATCGGTTGCTAAGACACTCGCAATGGAGAAAAGTATTTGAATGGAGAGGACCAACATATACTACGGTTACCTACGAGTTTCTGGCTTGAGATGTGTCCCACTAAAACATTAGGTTTCCTATGCGTGGAGTTCAAACTTACATTTCCTTATTTTTCATGCACTTTACCGCTTTTTTTGGGAAACGGGAAGAACCAAACAGCAAGCCTTGAAAAGGAATTATGAGGAAGCAAGCACAAGCCGAACAATGGCAAGAGCAGAACCAGAGGAACAAGGCTCCTCCGAGGCTTAACTCAAGAACAATTGGCGCTTGTGGATGTGTATAAGTCAGCGAATTTAATTGGAAGAAAATACTTTGATCCGAGTGTGCTAAGGGAATTTGGGTTTGAAGACATGGTAAATCGGTTGCTAAGACACCCGCAATGGAGCAAAGTATTCGAATGGAGAAGACCAACATATACTACGGTTCGCACTAAAACAATAGGTTCCCTATGCGTGGAGTTCAGACTTACATTTCCTTATTTTTCATGCACTTTACCGCTTTTTTTGGGATACGGGAAGAACCAAACAGCAAGCCTTGAAAAGGAATTATGAGGAAGCAAGCACAAGCCGAACAATGGCAAGAGCAGAACCACCACAACCACCACCACAAGTTGTATCTAATGCAAGAGGAACAAGGCTCCTCCGAGGCTTAACTCAAGAACAATTGGCGCTTGTGGATGTGTATAAGTCAGAGAATTTAATTGGAAGGAAATACTTTGATCCGAGTGTGCTATGGGAATTTGGGTTTGAAGACATGGTAAATCGGTTGCTAAGACACCCGCAATGGAGCAAAGTATTCGAATGGAGAAGACCAACATATACTACGGTTACCTACGAGTTTCTGGCTTGAGATGTGTCCCACTAAAACATTAGGTTTCCTATGCGTGGAGTTCAGACTTACATTTCCTTATTTTTCATGCACTTTACCGCTTTTTTTGGGATACGGGAAGAACCAAACAGCAAGCCTTGAAAATGAATTATGAGGAAGCAAGCACAAGCCGAACAATGGCAAGAGCAGAACCACCACAACCACCACCACAAGTTGTACCTAATGCAAGAGGAACAAGGCTCCTCCGAGGCTTAACTGAAGAACAATTGGCGCTTGTGGATGTGTATAAGTTAGAGAATTTAATTGGAAGGAAATATGTGGATGTGTATAAGTTAGAGAATTTAATTGGAAGGAAATACTTTGATCCGTATAAGTTAGAGAATTTAATTGGAAGGAAATACTTTGATCCGAGTGTGCTAGAGAATTTAATTGGAAGGAAATACTTTGATCCGAGTGTGCTACGGGATTTAATTGGAAGGAAATACTTTGATCCGAGTGTGCTACGGGAATTTGGGTTTGAAAAATACTTTGATCCGAGTGTGCTACGGGAATTTGGGTTTGAAAACATGGTAAATCGGTTGCTAAGACACCCGCAATGGAGCATAGTATTCCAATGGAGAAGACTAACATATACTTCGGTTCGCACTAAAACATTAGGTTCCCTATGCGTGGAGTTCAGACTTACATTTCCTTATTTTTCATGCACTTTACCGCTTTTTTTGGGATACGGGAAGAACCAAACAGCAAGCCTTGAAAAGGAATTATGAGGAAGCAAGCCGAACAATGGCAAGAGCAGAACCACCACAACCACCACCACAAGTTGTATCTAATGCAAGAGGAACAAGGCTCCTCCGAGGCTTAACTGAAGAACAATTGGCGCTTGTGGATGTGTATAAGTTAGAGAATTTAATTGGAAGGAAATACTTTGATCCGAGTGTGCTACGGGAATTTGGGTTTGAAAACATGGTAAATCGGTTGCTAAGACACCCGCAATGGAGCATAGTATTCCAATGGAGAAGACTAACATATACTTCGGTTCGCACTAAAACATTAGGTTCCCTATGCGTGGAGTTCAGACTTACATTTCCTTATTTTTCATGCACTTTACCGCTTTTTTTGGGATACGGGAAGAACCAAACAGCAAGCCTTGAAAAGGAATTATCAGGAAGCAAGCACAAGCCGAACAATGGCAAGAGCAGAACCACCACAACCACCACCACAAGTTGTATCTATTGCAAGAGGAACAAGGCTCCTCCGAGGCTTAACTGAAGAACAATTGGCGCTTGTGGATGTGTATAAGTCAGAGAATTTAATTGGAAGGAAATACTTTGATCCGAGTGTGCTAAGGGAATTTGGGTTTGAAGACATATCGGTTGCTAAGACACCCGCAATGGAGCAAAGTATTCGAATGGAGAGGACCAACATATACTACGGTTACCTACGAGTTTCTGGCTTGAGATGTGTCCCACTAAAACATTAGGTTTCCTATGCGTGGAGTTCACACTTATATTTCCTTATTTTTCATGCACTTTACCGCTTTTTTTGGGAAACGGGAAGAACCAAACAGCAAGCCTTGAAAAGGAATTATGAGGAAGCAAGACAAGCCGAACAATGGCAAGAGCTTCCACCACCTCCACCACCACAAGTTGAACATAATGCAAGAGGAACAAGGGTCCTCCGAGTCTTAACTCAAGAACAATTGGCGCTTGTGGATGTGTATAAGTCAGAGAATTTAATTGGAAGGAAATACTTTGATCCGAGTGTGCTAAGGAAATTTGGGTTTGAAGACATGGTAAATCGGTTGCTAAGACACCCGCAGTGGAGCATAGTATTCCAATGGAGAAGACTAACATATACTTCGGTTCGCACTAAAACATTAGGTTCCCTATGCGTGGAGTTCAGACTTACATTTCCTTATTTTTCATGCACTTTACCGCTTTTTTTGGGATACGGGAAGAACCAAACAGCAAGCCTTGAAAAGGAATTATGAGGAAGCAAGCACAAGCCGAACAATGGCAAGAGCAGAACCACCACAACCACCACCACAAGTTGTATCTATTGCAAGAGGAACAAGGCTCCTCCGAGGCTTAACTGAAGAACAATTGGCGCTTGTGGATGTGTATAAGTCAGAGAATTTAATTGGAAGGAAATACTTTGATCCGAGTGTGCTAAGGGAATTTGGGTTTGAAGACATATCGGTTGCTAAGACACCCGCAAAGGAGCAAAGTATTCGAATGGAGAGGACCAACATATACTACGGTTACCTACGAGTTTCTGGCTTGAGATGTGTCCCACTAAAACATTAGGTTCCCTATGCGTGGAGTTCAGACTTACATTTCCTTATTTTTCATGCACTTTACCGCTTTTTTGGGAAACGGGAAGAACCAAACAGCAAGCCTTGAAAAGGAATTATGAGGAAGCAAGCACAAGCCGAACAATGGCAAGAGTAGAACCAGAGGAACAAGGCTCCTCCGAGGCTTAACTGAAGAACAATTGGCGCTTGTGGATGTGTATAAGTCAGAGAATTTAATTGGAAGGAAATACTTTGATCCGAGTGTGCTAAGGGAATTTGGGTTTGAAGACATGGTAAATCGGTTGCTAAGACACCCGCAATGGAGCAAAGTATTCGAATGGAGAGGACCAACATATACTACGGTTACCTACGAGTTTCTGGCTTGAGATGTGTCCCACTAAAACATTAGGTTTCCTATGCGTGGAGTTCATGCACTTTACCGCTTTTTTTGGGAAACGGGAAGAACCAAACAGCAAGCCTTGAAAAGGAATTATGAGGAAGCAAGCACAAGCCGAACAATGGCGAAAAGGAATTATGAGGAAGCAAGCACAAGCCGAACAATGGCAAGAGGGAATTATGAGGAAGCAAGCACAAGCCGAACAATGGCAAGAGTAGAACCAGAGGAACAAGGCTCCTCCCGAACAATGGCAAGAGTAGAACCAGAGGAACAAGGCTCCTCCAAGGCTTAACTGAAGAACAATTGGCGCTTGTGGATGTGTATAAGTCAGAGAATTTAATTGGAAGGAAATACTTTAATCCGAGTGTGCTATGGGAATTTGGGTTTGAAGACATGGTAAATCGGTTGCTAAGACACCCGCAATGGAGCAAAGTATTCGAATGGAGAAGACCAACATATACTTCGGTTCGCACTAAAACATTAGGTTCCCTATGCGTGGAGTTCAGACTTACATTTCCTTATTTTTCATGCACTTTACCGCTTTTTTTGGGATACGGAAAGAACCAAACAGCAAGCCTTGAAAAGGAATTATGAGGAAGCAAGCACAAGCTGAACAACGGCAAGAGCAGAACCACCACAACCACCACCACAAGTTGTATCTAATGCAAGAGGAACAAGGCTTCTCCGAGGCTTAACTGAAGAACAATTGGCGCTTGTGGATGTGTATAAGTAAGAGAATTTAATTGGAAGGAAATACTTTAATCCGAGTGTGCTAAGGGAATTTGGGTTTGAAGACATGGTAAATCGGTTGCTAAGACACCCGCAATGGAGCAAAGTATTCGAATGGAGAGGACCAACATATACTACGGTTACCTACGAGTTTCTGGCTTGAGATGTGTCCCACTAAAACATTAGGTTTCCTATGCGTGGAGTTCAGACTTACATTTCCTTATTTTTCATGCACTTAACGCTTTTTTTGGGAAACGGGAAGGACCAAAGAGCAAGCCTAGAAAAGGAATTATGAGGAAGGAAGCACAAGCCGAACAATGGCAAGAGCTTCCACCACCTCCACCACCACAAGTTGAACATAATGCAAGAGGAACAAGGGTCCTCCGAGTCTTAACTCAAGAACAATTGGCGCTTGTGGATGTGTATAAGTCAGAGAATTTAATTGGAAGGAAATACTTTGATCCGAGTGTGCTAAGGGAATTTGGGTTTGAAGACATGGTAAATCGGTTGCTAAGACACCCGCAATGGAGCATACTATTCGAATGGAGAAGACCAACATATACTTCGGTTCGCACTAAAACATTAGGTTCCCTATGCGTGGAGTTCAGACTTACATTTTCTTATTTTTCATGCACTTTACCGCTTTTTTTGGGATACGGGAAGAACCAAACAGCAAACCTTGAAAAGGAATTATGAGGAAGCAAGCACAAGTCGAACAATGGCAAGAGCAGAACCAGAGGAACAAGGCTCCTCCGAGGCTTAACTCAAGAACAATTGGCGCTTGTGGATGTGTATAAGTCAGAGAATTTAATTGGAAGGAAATACTTTGATCCGAGTGTGCTAAGGGAATTTGGGTTTGAAGACATATCGGTTGCTAAGACACCCGCAATGGAGAAAAGTATTCGAATGGAGAGGACCAACATATACTACGGTTACCTACGAGTTTCTGGCTTGAGATGTGTCCCACTAAAACATTAGGTTTCCTATGCGTGGAGTTCAAACTTACATTTCCTTATTTTTCATGCACTTTACCGCTTTTTTTGGGAAACGGGAAGAACCAAACAGCAAGCCTTGAAAAGGAATTATGAGGAAGCAAGCACAAGCCGAACAATGGCAAGAGCAGAACCACCACAACCACCACCACAAGTTGTAACTATTGCAAGAGGAACAAGGCTCCTCCGAGGCTTAACTGAAGAACAATTGGCGCTTGTGGATGTGTATAAGTCAAAGAATTTAATTGGAAGGAAATACTTTGATCCGAGTGTGCTAAGGGAATTTGGGTTTGAAGACATATCGGTTGCTAAGACACCCGCAATGGAGCAAAGTATTCGAATGGAGAAGACCAACATATACTACGGTTCGCACTAAAACATTAGGTTCCCTATGCGTGGAGTTCAGACTTACATTTCCTTATTTTTCATGCACTTTACCGCTTTTTTTGGGATACGGGAAGAACCAAACAGCAAGCCTTGAAAAGGAATTATGAGGAAGCAAGCACAAGCCGAACAATGGCAAGAGCAGAACCAGAGGAACAAGGCTCCTCCGAGGCTTAACTGAAGAACAATTGGCGCTTGTGGATGTGTATAAGTCAGAGAATTTAATTGGAAGGAAATACTTTGATCCGAGTGTGCTATGGTAATTTGGGTTTGAAGACATGGTAAATCGGTTGCTAAGACACCCGCAATGGAGCAAAGTATTCGAATGGAGAAGACCAACATATACTTCGGTTCGCACTAAAACATTAGGTTCCCTATGCGTGGAGTTCAGACTTACATTTCCTTATTTTTCATGCACTTTACCGCTTTTTTTGGGAAACGGGAAGAACCAAACAGCAAGCCTTGAAAAGGAATTATGAGGAAGCAAGCACAAGCCGAACAATGGCAAGAGCAGAACCAGAGGAACAAGGTTCCTCCGAGGCTTAACTCAAGAACAATTGGCGCTTGTGGATGTGTATAAGTCAGAGAATTTAATTGGAAGAAAATACTTTGATCCGAGTGTGCTAAGGGAATTTGGGTTTGAAGACATGGTAAATCGGTTGCTAAGACACCCGCAATGGAGCAAAGTATTCGAATGGAGAGGACCAACATATACTACGGTTACCTACGAGTTTCTGGCTTGAGATGTGTCCCACTAAAACATTAGGTTTCCTATGCGTGGAGTTCAGACTTACATCTCCTTATTTTTCATGCACTTTACCGCTTTTTTTGGGAAACGGGAAGAACCAAACAGCAAGCCTCAGAGAATTTAATTGGAAGGAAATACACAAGCCGAACAATGGCAAGAGCAGAACCACCACAACCACCACCACAAGTTGTACCTAATGCACGAGGAACAAGGCTCCTCCGAGGCTTAACTGAAGAACAATTGGCGCTTGTGGATGTGTATAAGTTAGAGAATTTAATTGGAAGGAAATACTTTGATCCGAGTGTGCTA
>NC_044931.1:1655827-1664940 GCF_003576645.1 Ipomoea triloba | reverse complement strand
CGAGGCTTAACTCATGAACAATTGGCGCTTGTGGATATGATGTGTATAAGTAAGAGAATTTAATTGGAAGGAAATACTTTGATCCGAGTGTGCTAAGGGAATTTGGGTTTGAAGACATATCGGTTGCTAAGACACCCGCAATGGAGCAAAGTATTCGAATGGAGAGGACCAACATATACTACGGTTACCTACGAGTTTCTGGCTTGAGATGTGTCCCACTAAAACATTAGGTTTCCTATGCGTGGAGTTCAGACTTACATTTCCTTATTTTTCATGCACTTTACCGCTTTTTTTGGGATACGGGAAGAACCAAACAGCAAGCCTTGAAAAGGAATTATGAGGAAGCAAGCACAAGCCGAACAATGGCAAGAGCAGAACCACCACCTCCACCACCACAAGTTGAACCTAATGCAAGAGGAACAAGGGTCCTCCGAGGCTTAACTCATGAACAATTGGCGCTTGTGGATGTGTATAAGTCAGAGAATTTAATTGGAGGGAAATACTTTGATCCGAGTGTGCTAAGGGAATTTGGGTTTGAAGACATGGTAAATCGGTTGCTAAGACACCCGCAATGGAGCAAAGTATTCGAATGGAGAGGACCGACATATACTCCGGTTACCTATGAGTTTCTTGCTTGAGATGTGTCCCACTAAAACATTAGGTTCCCTATGCGTGGAGTTCAGACTTACATTTCCTTATTTTTCATGCACTTTACCGCTTTTTTTAGGAAATGGGAAGAACCAAAGAGCAAGCCTTGAAAAGGAATTATGAGGAAGAAGCACAAGCAGAACAATGGCAAGAGGAGAACCACCACCTCCACCACCACAAGTTGAACCTAATGCAAGAGGAACAAGGGTCCTCCGAGGCTTAACTCATGAACAATTGGCGCTTGTGGATGTGTATAAGTCAGAGAATTTAATTGGAGGGAAATACTTTGATCCGAGCGTGCTAAGGGAATTTGGGTTTGAAGACATGGTAAATCGGTTGCTAAGACACCCGCAATGGAGCAAAGTATTCGAATGGAGAGGACCGACATATACTCCGGTTACCTATGAGTTTCTTGCTTGAGATGTGTCCCACTAAAACATTAGGTTCCCTATGCGTGGAGTTCAGACTTACATTTCCTTATTTTTCATGCACTTTACCGCTTTTTTTAGGAAATGGGAAGAACCAAAGAGCAAGCCTTGAAAAGGAATTATGAGGAAGCAAGCACAAGCTGAACAACGGCAAGAGCAGAACCACCACAACCACCACCACAAGTTGTAGCTAATGCAAGAGGAACAAGGCTTCTCCGAGGCTTAACTGAAGAACAATTGGCGCTTGTGGATGTGTATAAGTCAGAGAATTTAATTGGAAGGAAATACTTTGATCCGAGTGTGCTAAGGGAATTTGGGTTTGAAGACATGGTAAATCGGTTGCTAAGACACCCGCAATGGAGCATAGTATTCGAATGGAGAAGACCAACATATACTTCGGTTCGCACTAAAACATTAGGTTCCCTATGCGTGGAGTTCAGACTTACATTTCCTTATTTTTCATGCACTTTACCGCTTTTTTTGGGATACGGAAAGAACCAAACAGCAAGCCTTGAAAAGGAATTATGAGGAAGCAAGCACAAGCCGAACAATGGCAAGAGCAGAACCACCACAACCACCACCACAAGTTGTATCTAATGCAAGAGGAACAAGGCTCCTCCGAGGCTTAACTGAAGAACAATTGGCTCTTGTGGATGTGTATAAGTTAGAGAATTTAATTGGAAGGAAATACTTTGATCCGAGTGTGCTACGGGAATTTGGGTTTGAAGACATGGTAAATCGGTTGCTAAGACACCCGCAATGGAGCAAAGTATTCGAATGGAGAGGACCGACATATACTCCGGTTACCTATGAGTTTCTTGCTTGAGATGTGTCCCACTAAAACATTAGGTTTCCTATGCGTGGAGTTCAAACTTATATTTCCTTATTTTTCATGCACTTTACCGCTTTTTTTGGGAAACGGGAAGAACCAAACAGCAAGCCTTGAAAAGGAATTATGAGGAAGCAAGCACAAGCCGAACAATGGCAAGAGCAGAACCACCACAACCACCACCACAAGTTGTATCTAATGCAAGAGGAACAAGGCTCCTCCGAGGCTTAACTCAAGAACAATTGGCGCTTGTGGATGTGTATAAGTCAGAGAATTTAATTGGAAGGAAATACTTTGATCCGAGTGTGCTAAGGGAATTTGGGTTTGAAGACATATCGGTTGCTAAGACACCCGCAATGGAGCAAAGTATTCGAATGGAGAGGACCAACATATACTACGGTTACCTACGAGTTTCTGGCTTGAGATGTGTCCCACTAAAACATTAGGTTCCCTATGCGTGGAGTTCAGACTTACATTTCCTTATTTTTCATGCACTTTACCGCTTTTTTTGGGATACGGGAAGAACCAAACAGCAAGCCTTGAAAAGGAATTATGAGGAAGCAAGCACAAGTCGAACAATGGCAAGAGCAGAACCAGAGGAACAGGGCTCCTCCGAGGCTTAACTCAAGAACAATTGGCGCTTGTGGATGTGTATAAGTCAGAGAATTTAATTGGAAGAAAATACTTTGATCCGAGTGTGCTAAGGGAATTTGGGTTTGAAGACATATCGGTTGCTAAGACACCCGCAATGGAGAAAAGTATTCGAATGGAGAGGACCAACATATACTACGGTTACCTACGCGTTTCTGGCTTGAGATGTGTCCCACTAAAACATTAGGTTTCCTATGCGTGGAGTTCAGACTTACATCTCCTTATTTTTCATGCACTTTACCGCTTTTTTGGGAAACGGGAAGAACCAAACAGCAAGCCTTGAAAAGGAATTATGAGGAAGCAAGCACAAGTCGAACAATGGCAAGAGCAGAACCAGAGGAACAGGGCTCCTCCGAGGCTTAACTCAAGAACAATTGGCGCTTGTGGATGTGGATAAGTCAGAGAATTTAATTGGAAGAAAATACTTTGATCCGAGTGTGCTAAGGGAATTTGGGTTTGAAGACATATCGGTTGCTAAGACACCCGCAATGGAGAAAAGTATTCGAATGGAGAGGACCAACATATACTACGGTTACCTACGCGTTTCTGGCTTGAGATGTGTCCCACTAAAACATTAGGTTTCCTATGCGTGGAGTTCAGACTTACATCTCCTTATTTTTCATGCACTTTACCGCTTTTTTGGGAAACGGGAAGAACCAAACAGCAAGCCTTGAAAAGGAATTATGAGGAAGCAAGCACAAGTCGAACAATGGCAAGAGCAGAACCAGAGGAACAGGGCTCCTCCGAGGCTTAACTCAAGAACAATTGGCGCTTGTGGATGTGGATAAGTCAGAGAATTTAATTGGAAGAAAATACTTTGATCCGAGTGTGCTAAGGGAATTTGGGTTTGAAGACATATCGGTTGCTAAGACACCCGCAATGGAGAAAAGTATTCGAATGGAGAGGACCAACATATACTACGGTTACCTACGCGTTTCTGGCTTGAGATGTGTCCCACTAAAACATTAGGTTTCCTATGCGTGGAGTTCAGACTTACATCTCCTTATTTTTCATGCACTTTACCGCTTTTTTGGGAAACGGGAAGAACCAAACAGCAAGCCTTGAAAAGGAATTATGAGGAAGCAAGCACAAGTCGAACAATGGCAAGAGCAGAACCAGAGGAACAGGGCTCCTCCGAGGCTTAACTCAAGAACAATTGGCGCTTGTGGATGTGGATAAGTCAGAGAATTTAATTGGAAGAAAATACTTTGATCCGAGTGTGCTAAGGGAATTTGGGTTTGAAGACATATCGGTTGCTAAGACACCCGCAATGGAGAAAAGTATTCGAATGGAGAGGACCAACATATACTACGGTTACCTACGCGTTTCTGGCTTGAGATGTGTCCCACTAAAACATTAGGTTTCCTATGCGTGGAGTTCAGACTTACATCTCCTTATTTTTCATGCACTTTACCGCTTTTTTGGGAAACGGGAAGAACCAAACAGCAAGCCTTGAAAAGGAATTATGAGGAAGCAAGCACAAGTCGAACAATGGCAAGAGCAGAACCAGAGGAACAGGGCTCCTCCGAGGCTTAACTCAAGAACAATTGGCGCTTGTGGATGTGGATAAGTCAGAGAATTTAATTGGAAGAAAATACTTTGATCCGAGTGTGCTAAGGGAATTTGGGTTTGAAGACATATCGGTTGCTAAGACACCCGCAATGGAGAAAAGTATTCGAATGGAGAGGACCAACATATACTACGGTTACCTACGCGTTTCTGGCTTGAGATGTGTCCCACTAAAACATTAGGTTTCCTATGCGTGGAGTTCAGACTTACATCTCCTTATTTTTCATGCACTTTACCGCTTTTTTGGGAAACGGGAAGAACCAAACAGCAAGCCTTGAAAAGGAATTATGAGGAAGCAAGCACAAGTCGAACAATGGCAAGAGCAGAACCAGAGGAACAGGGCTCCTCCGAGGCTTAACTCAAGAACAATTGGCGCTTGTGGATGTGGATAAGTCAGAGAATTTAATTGGAAGAAAATACTTTGATCCGAGTGTGCTAAGGGAATTTGGGTTTGAAGACATATCGGTTGCTAAGACACCCGCAATGGAGAAAAGTATTCGAATGGAGAGGACCAACATATACTACGGTTACCTACGCGTTTCTGGCTTGAGATGTGTCCCACTAAAACATTAGGTTTCCTATGCGTGGAGTTCAGACTTACATCTCCTTATTTTTCATGCACTTTACCGCTTTTTTGGGAAACGGGAAGAACCAAACAGCAAGCCTTGAAAAGGAATTATGAGGAAGCAAGCACAAGTCGAACAATGGCAAGAGCAGAACCAGAGGAACAGGGCTCCTCCGAGGCTTAACTCAAGAACAATTGGCGCTTGTGGATGTGGATAAGTCAGAGAATTTAATTGGAAGAAAATACTTTGATCCGAGTGTGCTAAGGGAATTTGGGTTTGAAGACATATCGGTTGCTAAGACACCCGCAATGGAGAAAAGTATTCGAATGGAGAGGACCAACATATACTACGGTTACCTACGCGTTTCTGGCTTGAGATGTGTCCCACTAAAACATTAGGTTTCCTATGCGTGGAGTTCAGACTTACATCTCCTTATTTTTCATGCACTTTACCGCTTTTTTGGGAAACGGGAAGAACCAAACAGCAAGCCTTGAAAAGGAATTATGAGGAAGCAAGCACAAGTCGAACAATGGCAAGAGCAGAACCAGAGGAACAGGGCTCCTCCGAGGCTTAACTCAAGAACAATTGGCGCTTGTGGATGTGGATAAGTCAGAGAATTTAATTGGAAGAAAATACTTTGATCCGAGTGTGCTAAGGGAATTTGGGTTTGAAGACATATCGGTTGCTAAGACACCCGCAATGGAGAAAAGTATTCGAATGGAGAGGACCAACATATACTACGGTTACCTACGCGTTTCTGGCTTGAGATGTGTCCCACTAAAACATTAGGTTTCCTATGCGTGGAGTTCAGACTTACATCTCCTTATTTTTCATGCACTTTACCGCTTTTTTGGGAAACGGGAAGAACCAAACAGCAAGCCTTGAAAAGGAATTATGAGGAAGCAAGCACAAGTCGAACAATGGCAAGAGCAGAACCAGAGGAACAGGGCTCCTCCGAGGCTTAACTCAAGAACAATTGGCGCTTGTGGATGTGGATAAGTCAGAGAATTTAATTGGAAGAAAATACTTTGATCCGAGTGTGCTAAGGGAATTTGGGTTTGAAGACATATCGGTTGCTAAGACACCCGCAATGGAGAAAAGTATTCGAATGGAGAGGACCAACATATACTACGGTTACCTACGCGTTTCTGGCTTGAGATGTGTCCCACTAAAACATTAGGTTTCCTATGCGTGGAGTTCAGACTTACATCTCCTTATTTTTCATGCACTTTACCGCTTTTTTGGGAAACGGGAAGAACCAAACAGCAAGCCTTGAAAAGGAATTATGAGGAAGCAAGCACAAGTCGAACAATGGCAAGAGCAGAACCAGAGGAACAGGGCTCCTCCGAGGCTTAACTCAAGAACAATTGGCGCTTGTGGATGTGGATAAGTCAGAGAATTTAATTGGAAGAAAATACTTTGATCCGAGTGTGCTAAGGGAATTTGGGTTTGAAGACATATCGGTTGCTAAGACACCCGCAATGGAGAAAAGTATTCGAATGGAGAGGACCAACATATACTACGGTTACCTACGCGTTTCTGGCTTGAGATGTGTCCCACTAAAACATTAGGTTTCCTATGCGTGGAGTTCAGACTTACATCTCCTTATTTTTCATGCACTTTACCGCTTTTTTGGGAAACGGGAAGAACCAAACAGCAAGCCTTGAAAAGGAATTATGAGGAAGCAAGCACAAGTCGAACAATGGCAAGAGCAGAACCAGAGGAACAGGGCTCCTCCGAGGCTTAACTCAAGAACAATTGGCGCTTGTGGATGTGGATAAGTCAGAGAATTTAATTGGAAGAAAATACTTTGATCCGAGTGTGCTAAGGGAATTTGGGTTTGAAGACATATCGGTTGCTAAGACACCCGCAATGGAGAAAAGTATTCGAATGGAGAGGACCAACATATACTACGGTTACCTACGCGTTTCTGGCTTGAGATGTGTCCCACTAAAACATTAGGTTTCCTATGCGTGGAGTTCAGACTTACATCTCCTTATTTTTCATGCACTTTACCGCTTTTTTGGGAAACGGGAAGAACCAAACAGCAAGCCTTGAAAAGGAATTATGAGGAAGCAAGCACAAGTCGAACAATGGCAAGAGCAGAACCAGAGGAACAGGGCTCCTCCGAGGCTTAACTCAAGAACAATTGGCGCTTGTGGATGTGGATAAGTCAGAGAATTTAATTGGAAGAAAATACTTTGATCCGAGTGTGCTAAGGGAATTTGGGTTTGAAGACATATCGGTTGCTAAGACACCCGCAATGGAGAAAAGTATTCGAATGGAGAGGACCAACATATACTACGGTTACCTACGCGTTTCTGGCTTGAGATGTGTCCCACTAAAACATTAGGTTTCCTATGCGTGGAGTTCAGACTTACATCTCCTTATTTTTCATGCACTTTACCGCTTTTTTGGGAAACGGGAAGAACCAAACAGCAAGCCTTGAAAAGGAATTATGAGGAAGCAAGCACAAGTCGAACAATGGCAAGAGCAGAACCAGAGGAACAGGGCTCCTCCGAGGCTTAACTCAAGAACAATTGGCGCTTGTGGATGTGGATAAGTCAGAGAATTTAATTGGAAGAAAATACTTTGATCCGAGTGTGCTAAGGGAATTTGGGTTTGAAGACATGGTAAATCGGTTGCTAAGACACCCGCAATGGAGCATAGTATTCGAATGGAGAAGACCAACATATACTTCGGTTCGCACTAAAACATTAGGTTCCCTATGCGTGGAGTGCAGACTTACATTTTCTTATTTTTCATGCACTTTACCGCTTTTTTTGGGATACGGGAAGAACCAAACAGCAAGCCTTGAAAAGGAATTATGAGGAAGCAAGCACAAGCCGAACAATGGCAAGAGCAGAACCACCACAACCACCACCACAAGTTGTATCTATTGCAAGAGGAACAAGGCTCCTCCGAGGCTTAACTGAAGAACAATTGGCGCTTGTGGATGTGTATAAGTCAGAGAATTTAATTGGAAGGAAATACTTTGATCCGAGTGTGCTACGGGAATTTGGGTTTGAAGACATGGTAAATCGGTTGCTAAGACACCCGCAATGGAGCAAAGTATTCGAATGGAGAGGACCAACATATACCGAGGTTACCTACGAGTTTCTGGCTTGAGAAGTGTCCCACTAAAACATTAGGTTTCCTATGCGTGGAGTTCAAACTTACATTTCCTTATTTTTCATGCACTTTACCGCTTTTTTTGGGAAACGGGAAGAACCAAACAGCAAGCCTTGAAAAGGAATTATGAGGAAGCAAGCACAAGCCGAACAATGGCAAGAGTAGAACCAGAGGAACAAGGCTCCTCCGAGGCTTAACTGAAGAACAATTGGCGCTTGTGGATGTGTATAAGTCAGAGAATTTAATTGGAAGGAAATACTTTGATCCGAGTGTGCTATGGGAATTTGGGTTTGAAGACATGGTAAATCGGTTGCTAAGACACCCGCAATGGAGCAAAGTATTCGAATGGAGAAGACCAACATATACTTCGGTTCGCACTAAAACATTAGGTTCCCTATGCGTGGAGTTCAGACTTACATTTCCTTATTTTTCATGCACTTTACCGCTTTTTTTGGGAAACGGGAAGAACCAAACAGCAAGCCTTGAAAAGGAATTATGAGGAAGCAAGCACAAGCCGAACAATGGCAAGAGCAGAACCAGAGGAACAAGGCTCCTCCGAGGCTTAACTCAAGAACAATTGGCGCTTATGGATGTGTATAAGTCAGAGAATTTAATTGGAAGAAAATACTTTGATCCGAGTGTGCTAAGGGAATTTGGGTTTGAAGACATGGTAAATCGGTTGCTAAGACACCCGCAATGAAGCAAAGTATTCGAATGGAGAAGACCAACATATACTATGGTTCGCACTAAAACATTAGGTTCCCTATGCGTGGAGTTCAGACTTACATTTCCTTATTCGGCATGCACTTTACCGCTTTTTTTGGGAAACGGGAAGAATCAAACAGCAAGCCTTGAAAAGGAATTATGAGGAAGCAAGCCCAAGCCGAACAATGGCAAGAGCAGAACCACCACAACCACCACCACAAGTTGTATCTAATGCAAGAGGAACAAGCCTCCTCCGAGGCTTAACTCAAGAACAATTGGCGCTTGTGGATGTGTATAAGTTAGAGAATTTAATTGGAGGGAAATACTTTGATCCGAGTGTGCTAAGGAGATTTGGGTTTGAAGACATGGTAAATCGGTTGCTAAGACACCCGCAATGGAGCAAAGTATTCGAATGGAGAGGACCAACATATACTACGGTTACCTACGAGTTTCTGGCTTGAGATGTGTCCCGCTAAAACATTAGGTTTCCTATGCGTGGAGTTCAGACTTACATCTCCTTATTTTTCATGCACTTTACCGCTTTTTTTGGGAAACGGGAAGAACCAAACAGCAAGCCTTGAAAAG
>NC_044931.1:1639450-1655759 GCF_003576645.1 Ipomoea triloba | reverse complement strand
TTTGGGTTTGAATACATGGTAAATCGGTTGCTAAGACACCCGC
Source organism: Ipomoea triloba (assembly GCF_003576645.1). Taxonomy (NCBI): domain Eukaryota; kingdom Viridiplantae; phylum Streptophyta; class Magnoliopsida; order Solanales; family Convolvulaceae; genus Ipomoea; species Ipomoea triloba. The sequence continues at coordinate 1,655,716 of NC_044931.1, read as the reverse complement.
AATGGAGCAAAGTATTCGAATGGAGAAGACCAACATATACTATGGTTCGCACTAAAACATTAGGTTCCCTATGCGTGGAGTTCAGACTTACATTTCCTTATTTTTCATGCACTTTACCGCTTTTTTTGGGATACGGGAAGAACCAAACAGCAAGCCTTGAAAAGGAATTATGAGGAAGCAAGCACAAGCCGAACAATGGCAAGAGCAGAACCACCACAACCACCACCACAAGTTGTATCTAATGCAAGAGGAACAAGGCTCCTCCGAGGCTTAACTGAAGAACAATTGGCGCTTGTGGATGTGTATAAGTCAGAGAATTTAATTGGAAGGAAATACTTTGATCCGAGTGTGCTAAGGGAATTTGGGTTTGAAGACATGGTAAATCGGTTGCTAAGACACCCGCAATGGAGCAAAGTATTCGAATGGAGAGGACCAACATATACTACGGTTACCTACGAGTTTCTTGCTTGAGATGTGTCCCACTAAAACATTAGGTTCCCTATGCGTGGAGTTCAGACTTACATTTCCTTATTTTTCATGCACTTTACCGCTTTTTTTAGGAAATGGGAAGAACCAAACAGCAAGCCTTGAAAAGGAATTATGAGGAAGCAAGCACAAGCCGAACAATGGCAAGAGCAGAACCACCACAACCACCACCACAAGTTGTATCTAATGCAAGAGGAACAAGGCTCCTCCGAGGCTTAACTGAAGAACAATTGGCGCTTGTGGATGTGTATAAGTCAGAGAATTTAATTGGAAGGAAATACTTTGATCCGAGTGTGCTACGGGAATTTGGGTTTGAAGACATGGTAAATCGGTTGCTAAGACACCCGCAATGGAGCATAGTATTCCAATGGAGAAGACCAACATATACTTCGGTTCGCACTAAAACATTAGGTTCCCTATGTGTGAAGTTCAGACTTACATTTCCTTATTTTTCATGCACTTTACCGCTTTTTTTGGGATACGGGAAAAACCAAACAGCAAGCCTTGAAAAGGAATTATGAGGAAGCAAGCACAAGCCGAACAATGGCAAGAGCTACCACCACCTCCACCACCACTAGTTGAACATAATGCAAGAGGAACAAGGGTCATCCGAGGCTTAACTCAAGAACAATTGGCGCTTGTGGATGTGTATAAGTTAGAGAATTTAATTGGAGGGAAATACTTTGATCCGAGTGTGCTAAGGACATTTGGGTTTGAAGACATGGTAAATCGGTTGCTAAGACACCCGCAATGGAGCAAAGTATTCGAATGGAGAGGACCAACATATACTACGGTTACCTACGAGTTTCTGGCTTGAGATGTGTCCCACTAAAACATTAGGTTTCCTATGCGTGGAGTTCAGACATACATCTCCTTATTTTTCATGCACTTTACCGCTTTTTTTGGGAAACGGGAAGAACCAAACAGCAAGCCTTGAAAAGGAATTATGAGGAAGCAAGCACAAGCCGAACAATGGCAAGAGCAGAACCAGAGGAACAAGGCTCCTCCGAGGCTTAACTCAAGAACAATTGGCGCTTGTGGATGTGTATAAGTCAGAGAATTTAATTGGAAGAAAATACTTTGATCCGAGTGTGCTATGGGAATTTGGGTTTGAAGACATGGTAAATCGGTTGCTAAGACACCCGCAATGGAGCAACGTATTCGAATGGAGAAGACCAACATATACTTCGGTTCGCACTAAAACATTAGGTTCCCTATGCGTGGAGTTCAGACTTACATTTCCTTATTTTTCATGCACTTTACCGCTTTTTTTGGGATACGGAAAGAACCAAACAGCAAGCCTTGAAAATGAATTATGAGGAAGCAAGCACAAGCTGAACAATGGCAAGAGCAGAACCACCACAACCACCACCACAAGTTGTATCTAATGCAAGAGGAACAAGGCTCCTCCGAGGCTTAACTGAAGAACAATTGGCGCTTGTGGATGTGTATAAGTCAGAGAATTTAATTGGAAGGAAATACTTTGATCCGAGTGTGCTAAGGGAATTTGGGTTTGAAGACATGGTAAATCGGTTGCTAAGACACCCGAAATGGAGCATAGTATTCGAATGGAGAAGACCAACATATACTTCGGTTCGCACTAAAACATTAGGTTCCCTATGCGTGGAGTTCAGACTTACATTTCCTTATTTTTCATGCACTTTACCGCTTTTTTTGGGATACGGGAAGAACCAAACAGCAAACCTTGAAAAGGAATTATGAGGAAGCAAGCACAAGTCGAACAATGGCAAGAGCAGAACCACCACAACCACCACCACAAGTTGTATCTAATGCAAGAGGAACAAGGCTCCTCCAAGGCTTAACTCAAGAACAATTGGCGCTTGTGGATATCGGGGAATCTCTAAAAGCAGTGGAGAATTAGGACCAAAGGTGAGAGAAAACTAAAAGTCTCTCCGGGGCATGACAACAAGACTGTCGAACCACTTCCTAACTTCTCTACATGTTAGAGATTACTTGAGACTTAGCAGGAACATAACCATAAAGGATGATTCTCGAAATACAATACAGCTGTTTACAATTATTACAATACATGTGGCCAACAAAGTGTGATGGCCTTCTTGACATAAAGTAAAGCTACCTTTTAATAAAGTTGTCTAATAATTCATACAACACGCCAAACTGATAAGATAACGCTGACATGACCCTGTCAGGACGGGGATCTTATCTTTGAAGATAAGATTTTTGTTGCAGATGAGATTTGCTTTGCTTGGGCTTTGCTGGAGAGATAAGATCAAATCTTATCCTTCACTCATGAATCTCTTTCCTTTCCAGTTTTGTGGGTTCCAATCTGGTTGCTTTGTCTTCATGACCATCCATTCTCCATGAAATTGAAGATCCATTACGGAGTCTTCGTTTGATGCTGTGTCGCTTTCTGTGGAGTAGCTAGAGTAGCTGGGGTAACCCATGTAGTTAACCCATTCTTGCCTATCCATACCAGATTGCCTTCTCTTCGTTCTCCAAACATCCTTGTTCCACTGGCTCTTGTGTTCTGGCCTTTTCTTTTGAGACTTTTGAGCATAAGCTTTCTCAATCTTTTCAACTTCTTCAAGCACTGAATCTATATCATCAAAGTTCCAAGGGTCTTGTGACCAGATATCTTCCTTCTGGGTCTGGTGTAGCTCATAGTAGTACTGGTTTTTTGCTGACTTGATCCTTTCATGGTAGATCTCATCATCTTGTCTTACATCTGGCTGAATCCCTTCTCTGGGCCAAATTTCTTTTGGAATGACCTTGTTCTGGGCGAAAATGTACCTCTGAAATTCTGGATAGTCTTCTTCTCGGACTATGATAGATTCCATGTGCTGCTCATAAATCTTCATAAATGGTTCTGCATGTCCTTCTAAAAATCTGGATACCCATGCTGTGACTTCCCTATGCAGATGAACTGNAACATGATTCCAAATTTTTGGCATATCTCCATGAATTGTTTGATCAGCTGGATGTGTTCCTCCATGGTCTTACTGAATAGTAAGATATCATCGATGTAAATGAGGGCTTTGTCAAGAATTGGCTCAAAGATTTTGGTCATCACTTTCTGGAATTCACTGGGTGCAATTTTGAGACCAAAAGGCATTACCTTCCATTCAAGATGATATCCTGGGATACAAAAGGCTGTCTTGTATCTTTCTTCTGGCTTGATTCCTATCTGCCAAAATCCTGCTTTGAGATCGAACTTTGAAAACCATTGGGCTCCTGGGAGATATGAGAACATCATAGATCTCCTTGGTAATGGAAATTTGACATCTTTGAGACATTGATTCAAGGGTTGATAGTTGATAACAAGTCGTAACTTTCCCCTTGCTTGTTCTGCTCGCTTGTTCACATAGAATGCTTCACATGCCCATGAGGACTTGGATTCTGTGATTAATCCTAACTTCTGCAACTCCTTACACTCTTGAACCGCCATTTTGAGATGTTGAGGATTCATTCCTGAGTGGCTGGCTTTGGTGGGGTTGATCACCTTTCCTTCTTTGAATGGAAGTTCAATAAAGAACTCTTCTCTGGTCCATAGGGGCTTACTGTGTTTCTTCATGAATTCGTCATGAGAGTTTGCACATAATTGCTCCACCAATTGTTGTTTGATCTGGGTGATGGTATCCATGAAGTTAAGTTGCCACATTCTGTAATCTTCTTGATAGGGCTTGAAGTAGGGGCCTTTGCTAATTCCTCGTGATTGAACCAATACATTCATCATCTTGAAAGCATCAAATCCTAATAGCAAATCCCTTCTTGGAAGGCCACATCCAAGAACATGAATTTGGATCTTGCAGTTAGGAAGTATGCTAATCTCCAATGGTTCCTTCGTCTCCAATCCTGCATCAAAATCATCTCCAGATGCTGATGTAAGACGTTTCTGGGATGGTCTCCATGCCTCTTGAGGTAACAGCTTTGGGTTCATCATTGAGAACTGAGCTCCAGTATCAACAAGGGCTATGGCATCGAATGGCTTGCTTAACCGGTGCTTGATCTGTACTTTCACATGGGGTGCCTTGAACTCTTCATCTTCTTTTATCCCAAAATTGTATGAGATAAAATCCTCTTCTGGAACTTCATCTTCTGTGGAAAAGATTGTTTCTGCTGAAGGTTCGTCTTCTGGGCTGAGATAGCCATCCAGGTCTTCTTCGGCGATATCGTCATCAATAAGAGACATGACTTCCGATATCATTTTAGCCGCTTGCTTCTCCTTGCAATCTTTGGCGTAGTGTCCTGGCTTTCCACAAACAAAGCATTTGTTAGATGCTTTATTTCCTCTCTTTTTTGGTTGTGCTTTCTGGTTTTGGGATTTTCTGAAATATCTCCTCCTTGGCTTCCATCCGATTCTCCTGGTGTTTTGAGGATTCTTCCTGAAGCGAGTGAAATTTCTCCTCCTTACTCTGGGTTTGTCTCCACACACTCCATTGCATGAGGATCCTATTATGAGATTTGGCTTCTGGCATGCTTTGGAAAGAATTGATTCATGCTTTCTCAAGGTCTGGAACTTGTTGTGGATCTGGCAAATATTGTCTAGGCTTTCAAATATTGCTTGTCTAATCTGCCCAGTTGAAAGATGTGTTATGGATCCATGATTCTTTTTGATAAGTTGATCTGTACTGTCTGCCAGCAGGGGTGGTAAGGATGAAACAAAAGCTTGCTTGAGATTGTTGTCAAATCCCAGAAAATAGAAAACTTTTGTCATCCTTTTGAAGTGTTCCTCTAAGTGCCTTTTCTCATAAGACAGGCACTTCATTCTGAAAAACTCCGTTCTCTTCTGTTCTACTTCATCTTCATGTTTACCTAGAAATATGAAGTAAATCATTGAAACGGCTTCCTGGAGAGGTAGTCCTAAGAACATCATCTTGAATGCCCCATCTGCTTTAGACCACCAATCTTTAAGAATTCCGGTGAACTTTGCTGTAAATTCCATCAGGATTTTGAAAGTATCTCGTTCTACTAGATTCCTGGTAGTCATCCATGTGTGGAACTCAGCAAACTTCTCTCCCCACTTTTCTGGTGATAAGTCATCAATTGTAAAGAATTGATAATTTACTCCTTTGTGCATCACCATTTCCGTGGCATTTTCAACACCAAAGTATTCTTCCTCTGTATGACCCATTGGTTGATCAGCAGGTTGTTGAGTTGTGTATCCACCAGATGATGATTCTGCTGGATCTGCCATAAATGCAGGGTTTTCCGACTCCTCGGATTCTTCTCCTTCTGGATCTGTATATCCTTCTGATTCTGACTGAGTTGCTTCAGATTGGTAGCCAGATTCTTCTGATATTTCTCCAGTACTATAAGCTTCCATGACTGGTAGATTTCTCTCAGGTGGGTCTGGGCCTTTGATAACAGAATCAAAAAGATCCTTATCTGTGATTGTTTCATGAAGCATCATTTGGGTCGTTTTTGGGGTTGTATTTGGTGGAGGGTACAGGTCATCTGATTTTGAGGATATAATTGGCTGGGATGGAATGGTAGTTTGTTCTGAAATGGTGAAAGGTCTAAAAACTTGCTGGTGTAAAGGGTGAGATGGATTTCTAATTTTCATGAAGCAAATCGGGGAGTCTCTAAAAGCAATGGAGAATTAGGACCAAAGGTGAGAGAAAACTAAAAGCCTCTCCGGGGCATGACAACAAGACTCTCGAACCACTTCCTAACTTCTCTACATGTTAGAGATTACTTGAGACTTAGCAGGAACATAACCATAAATCTATTCAAAACCTTCAACTGAAAAACTTAGAAACTCATGATATTTTGCAAACTGGGAAATTTTATATTTCAAACTGCGATATNAGAAAACTAAAAGCCTCTCCGGGGCATGACAACAAGACTCTCAAACCACTTCCTAACTTCTCTACATGTTAGAGATTACTTGAGACTTAGCAGGAACGTAACCATAAATCTATTCAAAACCTTCAAAAAAAAAAACTTAGAAACTCATGATATTTTGCAAACTGGAAATTTTATATTTCAAACTGCGATATTTTACAAAGCAAACTAAACCTCCTTTTATAGGGATCAAGGATGGTTCTCGAAATACAATACAGCTGTTTACAATTATTACAATACATGTGGCCGACAAAGTGTGATGGCCTTCTTGACATAAAGTAAAGCTACCTTTTAATAAAGTTGTCTAATAATTCATACAACACGCCAAACTGATAAGATAACGCTGACATGACCCTGTCAGGACGGGGATCTTATCTTTGAAGATAAGATTTTTTGTTGCAGATGAGATTTGCTTTGCTGGGGCTTTGCTGGAGAGATAAAATCAAATCTTATCCTTCACTCATGAATCTCTTTCCTTTTCAGTTTTGTGGGTTCCAATCTGGTTGCTTTGTCTTCATGACCATCCATTCTCCATGAAATTGAAGATCCATTACGGAGTCTTCGTCTGATGCTGTGTCGCTTTCTGTGGAGTCGCCAGAGTAGCTGGGGTAACCCATGTAGTTAACCCATTCTTGTCTATCCATACCAGATTGCCTTCTCTTCGTTCTCCAAACATCTTTGTTCCACTGGCTCTTGTGTTCTGACCTTTTCTTTTGAGACTTTTGAGCATAAGCTTTCTCAATCTTTTCGACTTCTTCAAGCACTGAATCTATATCATCAAGGTTCCAAGGATCTTGTGACCAGATATCTTCCTTCTGGGTCTGGTGTAGCTCATAGTAGTACTGGTTTTTTGCTGACTTGATCCTTTCATGGTAGATCTCATCATCTTGTCTCACATCTGGCTGAATCCCTTCTCTGGGCCAAATTTCTTTTGGAATGACCTTGTTCTGGGCGAAAATGTACCTCTGAAATTCTGGATAGTCTTCTTCTCGGACTATGATAGATTCCATGTGCTGCTCATAAATCTTCATAAATGGTTCTGCATGTCTTTCTAAAAATCTGGATACCCATGCTGTGACTTCCCTATGCAGATGAACTGGACCATCTTGGCATAACTTCTTCCAGTATTTTAATGGATAAAACCAAGTTAAGAATTTTATTAAATCTTTCTCAACAGAAAGATCTAACTCTTTTCTTAAGCTAGGCCTGTGGAACTCCATTAAAATATGATATTCATGGCATAAATACCAAAATATCCAATTTAACTCTTCTGGCCAATCTTGAACTTGAGCAATAAAGATTTGAGCAAATGGATATTTAGGGTGAATACCATATGGTTGTAGCATATGACCTCCATAGTATCTGAACAATCTGACTTCCCAATCTGTTCTTCTTTCTTCAAGGTATTCATGGCTCCATGGGAACTGGTTGACATCAATGTCTGGTGGAAAATCTGCATTTGATGAAGTGCTCTGGCTGGAACTTCCTTCATTGAACATATAGACTTCATAGAGCTTGGACTGGAACTAGAGTTGAGGAACCTGCTGTGGTCTGGATAAAAAGTCTGCAACCACATTCTTCTTTCCTGGAATATGCCGAATATCATAGTTGTATCTAGAAAACCATTGTTGCCATCTTAGAGCTTGAGCTTGTGGAATTTCTTTCTTCTTGAACTGCAACATTTTTGGAAAAGCTGACATTTCTTTCTTCTTGAACTGCAACATTTTTGGAAAAGCTGACATGTCTAACTCAATAAACTGCAACATTTTTGGAAAAGCTGACATGTCTAACTCAATAAGAAACAACATTTTTGGAAAAGCTGACATGTCTAACTCAATAAGAAATTTATAACCGATCAAATGAAAATTAAATTTTTTAATTCCATTTTTCACGGCTAAAATCTCTTTATAAGTGGAGTGGTAATGAAGTTCTGCATCTTTGAATCTACCACTGGAGTAGCCGCAAACAAGCCTTTTTCCTTTGACTTCCTGTAGAAGTATTGCTCCCCAATAGTAATCACTGGCATCTGTTTGTAGAATTCTGAGTCCTTCACCTGCTGGGATGTGCAATTGTGGTAATTCCTTGGTGTGTTCCTTCATCCATCGAATTGCCTTGGTTTGTTCTATGCTCCATTTTGGTGGTGACTTCTTCAACATCTTGGTGAGAGTGCTAACATGAGGGGCTATGTTGGGAACAAAATCTCGGATATAATTAATTATACCAAGAAATTGTTGGACTTGCTGCTTCGTGAGGTTTTCATCAGGAAATTTGAGTAACTCCTGAGCAATATGCCTTCCTGGTTGAAACTTTCCCTGGTCAATATCCATGCCTAAAAACTGGATCTTCTGCTGGGCTAGTAACATCTTCTTTTCGGATAACATGATTCCAAATTTTTGGCATATCTCCATGAATTGTTTGATCAGCTGGATATGTTCCTCCATTGTCTTACTGAATAGTAAGATATCATCGATGTAAATGAGGGCTTTGTCAAGAATTGGCTCAAAGATCTTGGTCATCACTTTCTGGAATTCACTGGGTGCAATTTTGAGACCAAAAGGCATTACCTTCCATTCAAGATGATATCCTGGGATACAAAAAGCTGTCTTGTATCTTTCTTCTGGCTTGATTCCTATCTGCCAAAATCCTGCTTTGAGATCGAACTTTGAAAACCATTGGGCTCCTGGGAGATATGAGAACATCATAGACCTCCTTGGTAATGGAAATTTAACATCTTTGAGACATTGATTCAAGGGTTGATAGTTGATAACAAGTCGTAACTTTCCCCTTGCTTGTTCTGCTCGCTTGTTCACATAGAATGCTTCACATGCCCATGAGGACTTGGATTCTGTGATTAATCCTAACTTCTGCAACTCCTTACACTCTTGAACCGCCATTTTGAGATGTTGAGGATTAATTCCTGAGTGGCTGGCTTTGGTGGGGTTGATCACCTTTCCTTCTTTGAATGGAAGTTCAATAAAGAATTCTTCCCTGGTCCATAGGGGCTTACTGTGTTTCTTCATGAATTCGTCATGAGAGTCTGCACATAATTGCTCCACCAATTGTTGCTTGATCTGGGTGATGGTATCCATGAAGTTGAGTTGCCACATTCTGTAATCTTCTTCATAGGGCTTGAAGTAGAGGCCTTTGCTAATTCCTCGTGATTGAACCAATACCTTCATCATCTTGAAAGCATCAAATCCTAATAGCAAATCCCTTCTTGGAAGGCCACATCCAAGAACATGAATTTGGATCTTGCAGTTAGGAAGTATGCTAATCTCCAATGGTTCCTTCGTCTCTAATCCTGCATCAAAATCATCTCCAGATGCTGATGTAAGACGTTTCTGGGATGGTCTCCATGCCTCTTGAGGTAACAGCTTTGGGTTCATCATTGAGAACTGAGCTCCAGTATCAACAAGGACTATGGCATCGAATGGCTTGCTTAACCGGTGCTTGATCTGTACTTTCACATGGGGTGCCTTGAACTCTTCATCTTCTTTTATCCCAAAATTGTATGAGATAAAATCCTCTTCCGGAACTTCATCTTCTATGGAAAAGATTGTTTCTGCTGAAGGTTCATCTTCTGGGCTGAGATAGCCATCCAGGTCTTCTTCGGCGATATCGTCATCAATAAGAGACATGACTTCCGATATCATTTTAGCCGCTTGCTTCTCCTTGCAATCTTTGGCGTAGTGTCCTGGCTTTCCACAAACAAAGCATTTGTTAGATGTTTTATTTCCCCTCTTTTTTGGTTGTGCTTTCTGGTTCTGGGATTTTCTGAAATATCTCCTCCTTGGCTTCCATCCGATTCTTCTGGTGTTTTGAGGTCTCTTCCTGAAACGAGCGAAATTTCTCCTTCTTACTCTGGGTTTGTCTCCACACACTCCATTGCATGAGGATCCTATTATGAGATTTGGCTTCTAGCATGCTTTGGAAAGAATTGATTCATGCTTTCTCAAGGTCTGGAACTTGTTGTGGATCTGGCAAATATTGTCTAGGCTTTCAAATATTGCTTGCCTAATCTGCCCAGTTGAAAGATGTGTTATGGATCCATGATTCTTTTTGATAAGTTGATCTGTACTGTCTGCCAGCAGGGGTGGTAAGGATGAAACAAAAGCTTGCTTGAGATTGTTGTCAAATCCCAGAAAATAGAAAACTTTTGTCATCCTTTTGAAGTGTTCCTTTAAGTGCCTTTTCTCATAAGACAGGCACTTCATTCTGAAAAACTCCGTTCTCTTCTGTTCTACTTCATCTTCATGTTTACCTAGAAATATGAAGTAAATCATTGAAACGGCTTCCTGGAGAGGTAGTCCTAAGAACATCATCTTGAATGCCCCATCTGCTTTAGACCACCAATCTTTAAGAATTCCTGTGAACTTTGCTGTAAATTCCATCAGGATTTTGAAAGTATCTCGTTCTACTAGATTCCTGGTAGTCATCCATGTGTGGAACTCAGCAAACTTCTCTCCCCACTTTTCTGGTGATAAGTCATCAATTGTAAAGAATTGATAATTTACTCCTTTGTGCATCACCATTTCCGTGGCATTTTCAACACCAAAGTATTCTTCCTCTGTATGACCCATTGGTTGATCAGCAGGTTGTTGAGTTGTGTATCCACCAGTTGATGATTCTGCTGGATCTGCCATAAATGCAGGGTTTTCCGACTCCTCGGATTCTTCTCCTTCTGGATCTGTATATCCTTCTGATTCTGACTGAGTTGCTTCAGATTGGTAGCCAGATTCTTCTGATATTTCTCCAGTACTATAAGCTTCCGTGACTGGTAGATTTCTCTCAGGTGGGTCTGGGCCTTTGATAACAGAATCAAAAAGATCCTTATCTGTGATTGTTTCATGAAGCATCATTTGGGTCGTTTTTGGGGTTGTATTTGGTGGAGGGTACAGGTCATCTGATTTTGAGGATATAATTGGCTGGGATGGAATGGTAGTTTGTTCTGAAATGGTGAAAGGTCTAAAAACTTGCTGGTGTAAAGGGTGAGATGGATTTCTAATTTTCCAAGCAGAGAACAAACTTGTTTGAGAATCAGGTTGGGCTTGAGATGTAGGTAAAGGCAAAGTTGGTTGTGGTGGGGGTTGTGGATACTTTTGTTTAGGCTTACTTCTCCTATGGTACTCATCTAGAATGGAAGAGTCTATAGGAGGAAACATAGGGTTTCCAGACTGGAACGACGAACTTGTTAAGGAACTGGTTTGGTAAAATGGTGTTGGAGTAGAGGTAGCTGGGTATTTTTGGGGTGCTTCAAACAAATTCGGTTGGTAAGGTTGTTTGGGCCTGATCTCGGATCTCAACTGATCTATCATGCTCCGGATAGAAGTAGTTTCGTTGGCTTGGTACTGAAAATGGGGTTGAAGGGATTGACCATAAGAAGGTCTCTCAAAATGGATCTGCTCCAATCTTTTCTCCAAAATCTGGATCCTTGAGTCAATCTTTGAATAGTATTCTCCAGATTTGTGGCTTAGCTCAACAAGATTGTTGGAAATTGATTTGAGGGTGCGGTTTTGAGCTAAGGCGTTCTCCGTTTGCCAATTTAAAGTCTGCTCAATGGATGGTTGTCCTCTTAACTGGCCTGTTGGTAATACTTCATTAGGAGCTGGGATCTTTGGTGCATGCATAGAACCTCCTCGCTGAAAACTTTCCAAAGGGGGAAAGTCCTCCTCATAGGATTCTGAGATCACCATTGCTGGGATAGCTGGTGAAGCTGGAACTATTGTGGGCTCCTTTCTTAAGTACTATTGCTCATAGCACTTAAGAGCTTTCTTTTTTCTTTGCAGGGGCACAGGTGGTGGTGACGGCGGATCTTCATCATCACTATCATCCTTCCTTCTGGATCTTCTCCTTCTAGAGTGCTTGCAGCTGGGTCTCCTCTGTGGCTCCTTTGTTGGGTAGCATTGCTTACAATCATCTTCACATAAATCGAAGAAACAGTGATTTGAGATGGGATCCTTAAACCAGAAAACTGGTTTACCAAATTGGTCGAACGAATGAACAATTTCACTCATTCCTGTTTTTCCGTAACCAAGGAAAACTGGTTCTGCATCATCATCGTCTGGGTCATAGTCAAGGATCTCCTGGACATGCTCCTCTTGTCTTTCTCTAGCCTCTTCTACCATATTGATGGATGGTAGAAATTATGTTCTTTTTAGATGAGCATGATTGAATGAGATTCCAACGGTACCATCTTTTCGCCTGCTGATGGTAGCCTCGTTGGATTCGATTGGCCTTCTGTTCTGGTGCAGCTTCTCATAGTTGGATATCCAAGTGTCAGGGATGACTTGGATCAACTCCTCTTTTGTACATCTCCTGGGAACCTTAGTGCAGGTAACATTTCTCTGTTCATCAGTGACTAGGATGAGAGCTTCTCCTCCTCCTGGAATTTTCATATCGAAAGCATGGTCTTGCAATCGATAAGACATCTGGTAGTGGACAGTGGCTTCAATAGCATCTTGCTCAGCATGCTTAGCTCCAACAATATGGACTTGAATTTTAAACATATCTAGAAGATGTGGATCTTCTAAGGATACGTTAAAATTTGGGTAAACAGTAGCACAGACAGTGCCAGAATCAAGTGTGACTTCCATGGTGGCTATCAATGCATGTTGGTACTCTAAGTACCTGGAATCAAGGAGACATAGCTTGGCAACTACGGGTTGACCCTTTCTGCCATGATAGGTTATGGCAAAGCGGATTGCTCCAAAGTGGATATGGGTATATCCTTCTCTCCTCCAAATGGCCGGGAATTCATCAGGGATTTCAAGAGTAATGAACTGTTCTTGGTGGGTGGAATATATGGGACATCTGCTCATTGCTGAGGCTGAGATATATTCTTTGGGAACTAAAGACCTTTTCTGGTAAATATCTTTAAGGGATTTAACCAGAAGATTGGATTGGATTCTTTTATTGAAAGCAGAGTATGGATTCAGAAGGGGCAGGTGGGTTTCTTCTATTTTTTGGTCCTCTTTAATTCATAGAGATAATTTATCTCATAGAGATAATCCATCTTAAAGAGGAACAACTTAACTCAAGAACAATTGGCGCTTGTGGATGTGTATAACTCAGAGAATTTAATTGGAAGGAAATACTTTGATCCGAGTGTGCTAAGCTAATTTGGGTTTGAAGAAATGGTAAATCGGTTGCTAAGACACCCGCAATGGAGCAAACTATTCGAATGGAGAGGACCAACATATACTACGGTTACCTACGAGTTTCTGGTTTGAGATGTGTCCCCTATGCGTGGAGTTCAGACTTACATTTCCTTATTTATCATGTACTTAACGCTTTTTTTGGGAAACGGGAAGAACCAAAGAGCAATCCTAGAAAAGGAATTATGAGGAAGGAAGCACAAGCCGAACAATGGCAAGAGCTACCACCACCTCCACCACCACAAGTTGAACATAATGCAAGAGGAACAAGGGTTCTCCGAGGCTTAACTCATGAACAATTGGTGCTTGTGGATGTGTATAAGTCAGAGAATTTAATTGGTGTGAAATACTTTGATCCGAGTGTGCTAAGGGAATTTGGGTTTGAAGACATGGTAAATCGGTTGCTAAGACATTCGCAATGGTGAAAAGTATTCGAATGGAGAGGATCAACATATACTACGGTTACCTACGAATTTCTTGCTTGAGATGTGTCCCACTAAAACATTAGGTTCCCTATGCATGGAGTTCAGCCTTACACTTCCTTATTTTTGATGCACTTTACCGCTTTTTTTGGGATACGGGAAGAACCAAACAGCAAGCCTTGAAAAGGAATTATGAGGAAGCAAGCACAAGCCGAACAATGGCAAGAGCAGAACCACCACAACCACCACCATTAGTTGTATCTAATGCAAGAGGAACAAGGCTCCTCCGAGGCTTAACTCAAGAACAATTGGCGCTTGTGGATGTGTATAAGTCAGAGAATTTAATTGGAAGGAAATACTTTGATCCGAGTGTGCTAAGAGAATTTGGGTTTGAAGACATGGTAAATCGGTTGCTAAGACACCCGCAATGGAACAAAGTATTCGAATGGAGAGGACCAACATATACTACGGTTACCTACGAGTTTCTGGCTTGAGAAGTGTCCCACTAAAACATTAGGTTTCCTATGCGTGGAGTTTAGACTTACATTTCCTTATTTTTCATACACTTAACGCTTTTTTTGGGAAATGGAAAAAAGCAAAGAGCAAGCCTAGAAAAGGAATTATGAGGAAGGAAGCACAAGCCGAACAATGGCAAGAGCTACCACCACCTCCACCACCACAAGTTGAACATAATGCAAGAGGAACAAGGCTCCTCCGGGGCTTAACTCAAGAACAATTGGCGCTTGTGGATGTGTATAAGTCAGAGAATTTAATTGGTGTGAAATACTTTGATCCGAGTGTGCTAAGGGAATTTGGGTTTGAAGACATGGTAAATCGGTTGCTAAGACACCCGCAATGGAGCAAAGTATTCGAATGGAGAGGACGAACATATGCTACGGTTACCTACGAATTTCTTGCTTGAGATGTGTCCCACTAAAACATTAGGTTCCCTATGCGTGGAGTTCAGACTTACACTTCCTTATTTTTCATGCACTTTACCGCTTTTTTTGGGATACGGGAAGAACCAAACAGCAAACCTTGAAAAGGAATTATGAGGAAGATAGCACAAGCCGAACAATGGCAAGAGCAGAACCACCACAACCACCACCACAAGTTGTATCTAATGCAAGAGGAACAAGGCTCCTCCGAGGCTTAACTCAAGAACAATTGGCGCTTGTGTATGTGTATAAGTCAGAGAATTTAATTGAAAGGAAATACTTTGATCCGAGTGTGCTAAGGGAATTTGGGATTGAAGACATGGTAAATCGGTTGCTAAGACACCCGCAATGGAGCAAAGTATTCGAATGGAGAAGACCAACATATACTACGGTTACCTACGAGTTTCTTGCTTGAGATGTGTCCCACTAAAACATTAGGTTCCCTATGCGTGGAGTTCAGACTTACATTTCCTTATTTTTCATGCACTGTACCGCTTTTTTTGGGAAACGTGAAGAACCAAACAGCAAGCCTTGAAAAGGAATTATGTGGAAGCAAGCACTAGCCGAACAATGGCAAGAGCAGAACCACCACAACCACCACCACAAGTTGTACCTAATGCAAGAGGAACAAGGCTCCTCCGAGGCTTAACTCAAGAACAATTGGCGCTTGTGGATGTGTATAAGTCAGAGAATTTAATTCAAATGAAATACTTTGATCCGAGTGTGCTAAGGGAATTTGGGTTTGCCCGCAATGGAGCAAAGTATTCGAATGGAGAGGACCAACATATACTACGGTTACCTACGAGTTTCTTGCTTGAGATGTGTCCCACTAAAACTAATTCCCTATGCGTGGAGTTCAGACTTACATTTCCTTATTTTTCATGCACTTTACCGCTTTTTTTGGGAAACGGGAAGAACCAAACAGCAAGCCTTGAAAAGGAATTATGAGGAAGCAAGCACAAGCCGAACAATGGCAAGAGCAGAACCACCACAACCACCACCACAAGTTGTATCTAATGCAAGAGGAACAAGGCTCCTCCGAGGCTTAACTCAAGAACAATTGGCGCTTGTGGATGTGTATAAGTCAGAGAATTTAATTGGAGGGAAATACTTTGATCCGAGTGTGCTAAGGGAATTTGGGTTTGAAGACATGGTAAATCGGTTGCTAAGACACCCGCAATGGAGAAAAGTATTCGAATGGAGAGGACCAACATATACTACGGTTACCTACGAATTTCTTGCTTGAGATGTGTCCCACTAAAACATTAGGTTCCCTATGCGTGGAGTTCAGACTTACACTTCCTTATTTTTGATGCACTTTACCGCTTTTTTGGGATACGGGAAGAACCAAACAGCAAGCCTTGAAAAGAAATTATGAGGAAGCAAGCACAAGCCGAACAATGGCAAGAGCAGAACCACCACAACCACCACCACAAGTTG
>NC_044931.1:1630721-1638888 GCF_003576645.1 Ipomoea triloba | reverse complement strand
AGACTTACATTTCCTTATTTTTCATGCACTTTACCGCTTTTTTTGGGATACGGGAAGAACCAAACAGCAAGCCTTGAAAAGGAATTATGAGGAAACAAGCACAAGTCGAACAATGGCAAGAGCAGAACCACCACAACCACCACCACAAGTTGTATCTAATGCAAGAGGAACAAGGCTCCTCCGAGGCTTAACTCAAGAACAATTGGCGCTTGTGGATGTGTATAAGTCAGAGAATTTAATTGGAAGGAAATACTTTGATCCGAGTGTGCTAAGGGAATTTGGGTTTGAAGACATGGTAAATCGGTTGCTAAGACACCCGCAATGGAGCAAAGTATTCGAATGGAGAGGACCAACATATACTACGGTTACCTACGAGTTTCTTGCTTGAGATGTGTCCCACTAAAACATTAGGTTCCCTATGCGTGGAGTTCAGACTTACATTTCCTTATTTTTCATGCACTTTACCGCTTTTTTTAGGAAATGGGAAGAACCAAAGAGCAAGCCTTGAAAAGGAATTATGAGGAAGAAAGCACAAGCCGAACAATGGCAAGAGCAGAACCACCACCTCCACCACCACAAGTTGAACCAAATGCAAGAGGAACAAGGGTCCTCCGAGGCTTAACTCATGAACAATTGGCGCTTGTGGATGTGTATAAGTCAGAGAATTTAATTGGAGGGAAATACTTTGATCCGAGTGTGCTAAGGGAATTTGGGTTTGAAGACATGGTAAATCGGTTGCTAAGACACCCGCAATGGAGCAAAGTATTCGAATGGAGAGGACCGACATATACTCCGGTTACCTATGAGTTTCTTGCTTGAGATGTGTCCCACTAAAACATTAGGTTCCCTATGCGTGGAGTTCAGACTTACATTTCCTTATTTTTCATGCACTTTACCGCTTTTTTTAGGAAATGGGAAGAACCAAAGAGCAAGCCTTGAAAAGGAATTATGAGGAAGAAGCACAAGCAGAACAATGGCAAGAGGAGAACCACCACCTCCACCACCACAAGTTGAACCTAATGCAAGAGGAACAAGGGTCCTCCGAGGCTTAACTCATGAACAATTGGCGCTTGTGGATGTGTATAAGTCAGAGAATTTAATTGGAAGTAAATACTTTGATCCGAGTGTGCTAAGAGAATTTGGGTTTGAAGACATGATAAATCGGTTGCTAAGACACCCGCAATGGAGCAAAGTATTCGAATGGAGAGGACCAACATATACTACGGTTACCTACGAGTTTCTGGCTTGAGATGTGTCCCACTAAAACATTAGGTTTCCTATGCGTGGAGTTTAGACTTACATTTCCTTATTTTTCATACACTTAACGCTTTTTTTGGGAAATGGAAAAAAGCAAAGAGCAAGCCTAGAAAAGGAATTATGAGGAAGGAAGCACAAGCCGAACAATGGCAAGAGCAACCACCACCTCCACCACCACAAGTTGAACATAATGCAAGAGGAACAAGGCTCCTCCGGGGCTTAACTCAAGAACAATTGGCGCTTGTGGATGTGTATAAGTCAGAGAATTTAATTGGAAGGAAATACTTTGATCCGAGTGTGCTAAGAGAATTTGGGTTTGAAGACATGGTAAATCGGTTGCTAAGACACCCGCAATGGAGCAAAGTATTCGAATGGAGAGGACCAACATATACTACGGTTACCTACGAGTTTCTGGCTTGAGATGTGTCCCACTAAAACATTAGGTTCCCTATGCGTGGAGTTCAGACTTACACTTCCTTATTTTTCATGCACTTTACCGCTTTTTTTGGGATCCGGAAAGAACCAAACAGCAAGCCTTGAAAAGGAATTATGAGGAAGCAAGCACAAGTCGAACAATGGCAAGAGCAGAACCACCACAACCACCACCACAAGTTGTATCTAATGCAAGAGGAACAAGGCTCCTCCGAGGCTTATCTCAAGAACAATTGGCGCTTGGGGATGTGTATAAGTCAGAGAATTTAATTCGAAGGAAATACTTTGATCCGAGTGTGCTAAGAGAATTTGGGTTTGAAGACATGGGAAATCGGTTGCTAAGACACCCGCAATGGAGCATAGTATTCGAATGGAGAAGACCAACATATACTTCGGTTCGCACTAAAACATTAGGGTCCCTATGCGTGGAGTTCAGACTTACCTTTCCTTATTTTTCATGCACTTACCAAAGAGCAGGCCTAGAAAATGAATTATGAGGGAGGAAGCACAAGCCGAACAATGGCAAGAGCTACCACCCCCTCCACCACCACAAGTTGAACCTAATGCAAGAGGAACAAGCCTCCTCCGAGGCTTATCTCAAGAACAATTGGCGCTTGGGGATGTGTATAAGTCAGAGAATTTAATTCGAAGGAAATACTTTGATCCGAGTGTGCTAAGAGAATTTGGGTTTGAAGACATGGGAAATCGGTTGCTAAGACACCCGCAATGGAGCATAGTATTCGAATGGAGAAGACCAACATATACTACGGTTACCTACGAGTTTCTGGCTTGAGATGTGTCCCACTAAAACATTAGGTTCCCTATGCGTGGAGTTCAGACTTACACTTCCTTATTTTTCATGCACTTTACCGCTTTTTTTGGGATACGGGAAGAACAAAACAGCAAACCTTGAAAAGGAATTATGAGGAAGATAGCACAAGCCGAACAATGGCAAGAGCAGAACCACCACAACCACCACCACAAGTTGTACCTAATGCAAGAGGAACAAGGCTCCTCCGAGGCTTAACTCAAGAACAATTGGCGCTTGTGGATGTGTATAAGTCAGAGAATTTAATTCAAATGAAATACTTTGATCCGAGTGTGCTAAGGGAATTTGGATTTGCCCGCAATGGAGCAAAGTATTCGAATGGAGAGGACCAACATATACTACGGTTACCTACGAGTTTCTTGCTTGAGATGTGTCCCACTAAAACTAATTCCCTATGCGTGGAGTTCAGACTTACATTTTCTTATTTTTCATGCACTTTACCGCTTTTTTTGGGAAACGGGAAGAACCAAACAGCAAGCCTTGAAAAGGAATTATGAGGAAGCAAGCACAAGCCGAACAATGGCAAGAGCAGAACCACCACAACCACCACCACAAGTTGTACCTAATGCAAGAGGAACAAGGCTCCTCCGAGGCTTAACTCAAGAACAATTGGCGCTTGTGGATGTGTATAAGTCAGAGAATTTAATTGGAGGGAAATACTTTGATCCGAGTGTGCTAAGGGAATTTGGGTTTGAAGACATGGTAAATCGGTTGCTAAGACACCCGCAATGGAGAAAAGTATTCGAATGGAGAGGACCAACATATACTACGGTTACCTACGAATTTCTTGCTTGAGATGTGTCCCACTAAAATATTAGGTTCCCTATGCGTGGAGTTCAGACTTACAGTTCCTTATTTTTGATGCACTTTACCGCTTTTTTTGGGATACGGGAAGAACCAAACAGCAAGCCTTGAAAAGAAATTATGAGGAAGCAAGCACAAGCCGAACAATGGCAAGAGCAGAACCGCCACAACCACCACCACAAGTTGTATCTAATGCAAGAGGAACAAGGCTCCTCCGAGGCTTAACTCAAGAACAATTGGCGCTTGTGGATGTGTATAAGTCAGAGAATTTAATTGGAGGGAAATACTTTGATCCGAGTGTGCTAAGGGAATTTGGGTTTGAAGACATGGTAAATCGGTTGCTAAGACACCCGCAATGGAGCAAAGTATTCGAATGGAGAGGACCAACATATACTACGGTTACCTACGAATTTCTTGCTTGAGATGTGTCCCACTAAAACATTAGGTTTCCTATGCGTGGAGTTCAGACTTACACTTCCTTATTTTTCATGCACTTTACCGCTTTTTTTGGGATACGGGAAGAACCAAACAGCAAGCCTTGAAAAGAAATTATGTGGAAGCAAGCACAAGTCGAACAATGGCAAGAGCAGAACCACCACAACCACCACCACAAGTTGTATCTAATGCAAGAGGAACAAGGCTCCTCCGAGGCTTAACTCAAGAACAATTGGCGCTTGTGGATGTGTATAAGTCAGAGAATTTAATTGGAAGGAAATACTTTGGTCCGAGTGTGCCAAGGGAATTTGGGTTTGAAGACATGGTAAATCGGTTGCTAAGACACCCGCAATGGAGCAAAGTATTCGAATGGAGAGGACCAACATATACTACGGTTACCTACGAATTTCTTGCTTGAGATGTGTCCCACTAAAACATTAGGTTCCCTATGCGTGGAGTTCAGACTTACATTTCCTTATTTTTCATGCACTTACCAAAGAGCAAGCCTAGAAAATGAATTATGAGGGAGGAAGCACAAGCCGAACAATGGCAAGAGCTACCACCACCTCCACCACCACAAGTTGAACATAATGCAAGAGGAACAAGGCTCCTCCGAGGCTTAACTCAAGAACAATTGGCTCTTGTGGATGTGTATAAGTTAGAGAATTTAATTGGAAGGAAATACTTTGATCCGAGTGTGCTAAGGGAATTTGGGATTGAAGACATGGTAAATCGGTTGCTAAGACACCCGCAATGGAGCAAAGTATTCGAATGGAGAGGACCAACATATACTACGGTTACCTACGAGTTTCTGGCTTGAGATTTGTCCTACTAAAACATTAGGTTTCCTATGCGTGGAATTCAGACTTACATTTCCTTATTTTTCATGCACTTACCAAAGAGCAAGCCTAGAAAATGAATTATGAGGGAGGAAGCACAAGCCGAACAATGGCAAGAGCTACCACCACCTCCACCACCACAAGTTGAACATAATGCAAGAGGAACAAGGCTCCTCCGAGGCTTAACTCAAGAACAATTGGCGCTTGTGGATGTGTATAAGTCAGAGAATTTAATTGGAAGGAAATACTTTGATCCGAGTGTGCTAAGGGAATTTGGGATTGAAGACATGGTAAATCGGTTGCTAAGACACCCGCAATTGAGCAAAGTATTCGAATGGAGAAGACCAACATATACTACGGTTACCTACGAGTTTCTTACTTGAGATGTGTCCCACTAAAACATTAGGTTCCCTATGCGTGAAGTTCAGACTTACAGTTCCTTATTTTTCATGCATTTTACCGCTTTTTTTGGGAAACGTGAAGAACCAAACAGCAAGCCTTGAAAAGCAATTATGTGGAAGCAAGCACAAGCCGAACAATGGCAAGAGCAGAACCACCACAACCACCACCACAAGTTGTACCTAATGCAAGAGGAACAAGGCTCCTCCGAGGCTTAACTCAAGAACAATTGGCGCTTGTGGATGTGTATAAGTCAGAGAATTTAATTGGAAGGAAATACTTTGGTCCGAGTGTGCTAAGGGAATTTGGGTTTGAAGACATGGTAAATCGGTTGCTAAGACACCCGCAATGGAGCAAAGTATTCGAATGGAGAGGACCAACATATACTACGGTTACCTACGAATTTCTTGCTTGAGATGTGTCCCACTAAAACATTAGGTTTCCTATGCGTGGAGTTCAGACTTACACTTCCTTATTTTTCATGCACTTACCAAAGAGCAAGCCTAGAAAATGAATTATGAGGGAGGAAGCACAAGCCGAACAATGGCAAGAGCTACCACCACCTCCACCACCACAAGTTGAACATAATGCAAGAGGAACAAGGCTCCTCCGAGGCTTAACTCAAGAACAATTGGCTCTTGTGGATGTGTATAAGTTAGAGAATTTAATTGGAAGGAAATACTTTGATCCGAGTGTGCTAAGGGAATTTGGGATTGAAGACATGGTAAATCGGTTGCTAAGACACCCGCAATTGAGCAAAGTATTCGAATGGAGAAGACCAACATATACTACGGTTACCTACGAGTTTCTTACTTGAGATGTGTCCCACTAAAACATTAGGTTCCCTATGCGTGAAGTTCAGATTTACATTTCCTTATTTTTCATGCATTTTACCGCTTTTTTTGGGAAACGTGAAGAACCAAACAGCAAGCCTTGAAAAGCAATTATGTGGAAGCAAGCACAAGCCGAACAATGGCAAGAGCAGAACCACCACAACCACCACCACAAGTTGTACCTAATGCAAGAGGAACAAGGCTCCTCCGAGGCTTAACTCAAGAACAATTGGCGCTTGTGGATGTGTATAAGTCAGAGAATTTAATTGGAAGGAAATACTTTGATCCGAGTGTGCTAAGGGAATTTGGGTTTGAAGACATGGTAAATCGGTTGCTAAGACACCCGCAATGGAGCAAAGTATTCGAATGGAGAGGACCAACATAGACTACGGTTACCTACGAGTTTCTGGCTTTAGATGTGTCCCACTAAAACATTAGGTTTCCTATGCGTAGAGTTCAGACTTAAATTTCCTTATTTTTCATGCACTTAACGCTTTTTTTGGGAAATGGAAAGAACCAAAGAGCAAGCCTAGAAAAGGAATTATGAGAAAGGAAGCACAAGCCGAACAATGGCAAGAGCTACCACCACCTCCACCACCACAAGTTGAACATAATGCAAGAGGAACAAGGCTCCTCCGAGGCTTAACTCAAGAACAATTGGCTCTTGTGGATGTGTATAAGTTAGAGAATTTAATTGGAAGGAAATACTTTAATCCGAGTGTGCTAAGGGAATTTGGGATTGAAGACATGGTAAATCGGTTTCTAAGACACCCGCAATTGAGCAAAGTATTCGAATGGAGAAGACCAACATATACTACGGTTACCTACGAGTTTCTTACTTGAGATGTGTCCCACTAAAACATTAGGTTCCCTATGCGTGGAGTTCAGACTTACATTTCCTTATTTTTCATGCACTTTACCGCTTTTTTTGGGAAACGGGAAGAACCAAACAGCAAGCCTTGAAAAGGAATTATGAGGAAGCAAGCACAAGCCGAACAATGGCAAGAGCAGAACCACCACAACCACCACCACAAGTTGTACCTAATGCAAGAGGAACAAGGCTCCTCCGAGTCTTAACTCAATAACAATTGGCGCTTGTGGATGTGTATAAGTCAGAGAATTTAATTGGAAGAAATACTTTGATCCGAGTGTGCTAAGGGAATTTGGGATTGAAGACATGGTAAATCGGTTGCTAAGACACCCGCAATTGAGCAAAGTATTCGAATGGAGAAGACCAACATATACTACGGTTACCTACGAGTTTCTTACTTGAGATGTGTCCCACTAAAACATTACGTTCCCTATGCGTGAAGTTCAGACTTACATTTCCTTATTTTTCATGCATTTTACCGCTTTTTTTGGGAAACGTGAAGAACCAAACAGCAAGCCTTGAAAAGCAATTATGTGGAAGCAAGCACAAGCCGAACAATGGCAAGAGCAGAACCACCACAACCACCACCACAAGTTGAACCTAATGCAAGAGAAACAAGGTCTCCGAGGCTTAACTCATGAACAATTGGTGCTTGTGGATGTGTAAGTCAGAGAATTTAATTGGAGTGAAATACTTTGATCCGAGTGTGCTAAGGGAATTTGGGTTTGAAGACATGGTAAATCGGTTGCTAAGACACCCCAATGAGCAAAGTATTCGAATGGAGGACCAACATATACTACGGTTACCTACGAGTTTCTGGCTTGAGATGTGTCCCACTAAAACATTAGGTTTCCTATGCGTGGAGTTCAGACTTACATTTCCTTATTTTTCATGCACTTAACGCTTTTTTTGGGAAACGGGAAGAACCAAAGAGCAAGCCGAAAAGGAATTATAGGCAGAGCCCACCACCACCCACCACCACAAGTTGAACATAATGCAAGAGGAACAAGGGTCCTCCGAGTCTTAACTCAATAACAATTGGCGCTTGTGGATGTGTATAAGTCAGAGAATTTAATTGGAAGAAATACTTTGATCCGAGTGTGCTAAGGGAATTTGGGTTTGAAGACATGGTAAATCGGTTGCTAAGACACCGCAATGGAGCAAAGTATTCGAATGGAGAGGACCAACATATACTACGGTTACCTACGAGTTCTTGAGATGTGTCCCACTAAAACATTAGGTTCCCTATGCGTGGAGTTCAGACTTACATTTCCTTATTTTTCATGCACTTTACCGCTTTTTTTGGAAACGGAAGAACCAAACAGCAAGCCTTGAAAAGGAATTATGAGGAAGCAAGCACAAGCCGAACAATGGCAAAGCAGCAACCACCACAACCACCACCACAAGTGACCTAATGCAAGAGGAACAAGGCTCCTCC
Source organism: Ipomoea triloba (assembly GCF_003576645.1). NCBI lineage: Eukaryota > Viridiplantae > Streptophyta > Magnoliopsida > Solanales > Convolvulaceae > Ipomoea > Ipomoea triloba. Next base: position 1,630,751 of record NC_044931.1, on the reverse strand, counting down.
GAGCTTAACTCAAGAACAATTGGCGCTGTG